>NW_028190424.1:0-113713 GCF_048542155.1 Nylanderia fulva | reverse complement strand
ACGATATCCCTGAGAAAAATCATCATTACTTATGGAATTTCCTCGTTCAAAAAATGGATACCCGTCCCTGAGAAGAGCGTATGATAAGTTTCGATGTAAAGCGGTTCGCGAGACGAGAAAAACCGGTTGTAATGGTCTACTGGGTATTTGTGTACCGTCGACGTATAGCGAGAAGAAATTTATTCCGTAATTTTGGAAATTAAACGGATTCAATTTTCTGTCACCGTTAAAACGCTTTATTATCGACGAAACCTACTATATTCGTGTAATTGTCCCAGTATTACATTATTTAACGATCACCCACAACCCCGCTGTGAATCGTGAATGTTTTAATTTCAACTCTCGTAAGCGGATACTTGGCTGTAACTTTGCTCAGCATTCTAGCATGCGCTAGTATACTCCGGAGCTTATTTTCACTCTTCTCACCAATAGCTTGCATAGAGTATATAAATTTTTGACGTGCAATTACTTTTTATGAAACAAAACGTATCTTTGAACGCACAAGTCTCAACCGCACCTCGACGCTATTAATTAAAAATTTGTCCTGATTGAAAACGTCGCAATGGAGGTGCCTATAAGATTTAGCGCTCGCCCTCCGCGTATGTAACGAGCTCGTCTCGTTATAGCGGTATTGCCTTCCGCTCCTACCGTATCGTCCATGTGCCCAGGTGTATCCGCGTCCATAAGCACAAGGTTAGATGTAAGTTTTTGCGGGTGATGAATAATTTAACAACGCTTCGATGTACGCGCGATACGCATAAGCGTTGTTTGGAGGCGACACAAGCTTTGATTGAAATACACGTCGATTTGATTGAAGATGGAATGAAGAAAATGATTTACGGGGCCCACGTTGACGGCGGCATGCGGCCGAGACCGGGTAGCGGCTCGGTTTCTACGCGTACCCGAAAACTTAGTAACGTGTGTGTGAGATCTAAATATTCTTCTCCGTGACCGGGGATGACGAATTCTAGCGGGGAGTCGTTCGAAAGCGAGGTCACGGATTTGTAATGAACCCATTGCGAATTTTCGATGCTAATTTGTGTAGGCGGTAAAGAGAAGAAGATCGAGCTCGCTCTTTAAACACTCGCTCGAGTGTGTGAAGAAATGACATTTTTTCTATCTCCGCCCGCTCTACGAACGTTATTGTCACAGACAAACGTATTTAGAATAATGGCGCTTATGAAATATATCGTATACTGTGCGTTTTTACCGCTACCAGCTTTACGCCGTTTCGCGGACGACTTGAGTCTTTTTACAGTCAAACAATTTTTTTTTGTATTATTTTTAGTTTTTTTTGTATTCGTTCTTTTTTTCCCACGCGACTTGACTTTCGATAAACTTTTTTCTTACTTGTCTTACGCCGTTTACGCGACGCGGTTTAGCGAGAATTTAGCGACGTGAGTCTTAAGCCCACACGAAAGAAAACTGCGCTACATGAATTTTTTCATCTGATTTATATCCCGTACCTTTCATTAGACTACTTATTTTTTCCCTAGCTTTTCTCTTAAGATTGTTACGTGATTGTTCAAAACGATGTTTGACTGCTACCTTTAACGGCATTTTATTTTCAACATCTTCGATTATATAACCCCGGCCCGCAAAGCTTTTTTACCCACTGCCCCTAGACCTCTAGTTAAATAAGGCAATACACGTTTGAACATTCCTCCGAGAAAACTACCTATTCTATGACCGCGTTGATAGGGTGAACCGACAAAAATTCGTGGAATTCCACCGCCGTGAGTTCCACCGTTTTGTAATTCGTTATAATACTCCGCATAATAATCCATATTAATGAACAAACCCCTTCTTTCTTATCGAAAAAATATTTACCGAGTATTTTTAAAAAATCTAATCAATACGTTTAAAATGTAAAGTCACCGTTAACGTGCCGGATTCAAATGGTATTTTTTTCCAACATCGTCTTTTATATCGATCTCAATACTTCGAAAATTTGTTTGGCGCACCAAGATATACCATAATGCGGAGGTGAGAAATGTTTCACTTGATTCGTTCCAAATTCGTAATCGCGCCCACACCCCGTGACAGGCACTATTCGGAGAAGAGGAGTTTGCACATCGCTTGTTATGTAAGGCTCGCAAATATCACAATAAACGAACAGTTATCGGAAATACCCCGCGCCAAACTACACGCTTTGTAACTATAGAATTCTTCGCGATGTACTCCATTTTCGTCAAAAAACCGAGTTTAAGAAAAATTGAAGTAGATTTTTCTTTGGAATTAAGTTTAGATGTCGTGAGCATAGAACAAAAGTGACTTTTCCCCTTAGGAGCGTTATAAAGAAAATCAACTAAACCGAGCATTTAGAGAAGTCTATCGGAAAAATGCATATAATGAATCAGATTGCAACCAGCAAGACACGCGAAGGGGAACAAAATACTACCGCCTGTAAATTTTCTGCTCCAAACGAAAATGAGAACCGACTTCTTTGCATGACAAATTAATCATGGAGACAAGCTCTTCCATGTATGTACGATAAACGCCACACGGTATTACGGCTTCCTTCGAGTTAACACCTCATCTTTTTATTTTTCTCTTTAACTTGAGGGCCAATATCGACGAAACTGAGTATATTTTCTTCGCGCCTTATATGAAAAAAGGTATTTAGGAGTAGATATACTAAAAGAGTTCTAGACCAAGGGCAATGAGAGGGGGTGAGAGGCGGGAGGGAATCGGCGGCGAAGGGGATGACGTCACGCGGGGGAGGGGGTCTTATCAGCAGATAAGCTTATCTTATCAGCTCAGGTTAAATAGGAGCTCATGTTACTTGATATGTTTTAAACAAAAGATAAACATATATCTATTACAGCGATGTCTATTACAAGATAAGATAAGCGGCATCTTTGTAAGATATCTATTACAAGATAAGATAAGCGGCCATCTTTGTAAGATATCTATTACAAGATAAGATAAACAGCACCTTTGTAAGATATCTATTACAAGATAAGATAAGCGACATCTTTGTAAGATATTTATTACAAGATAAGGTAAAAATTCTGGTTAATCAAATTCTAAGAATTATTAAGAACAAAAGGGCTGCCGCTGTTTCTTTGGCGAGCGCCGACAATCAAGGGGGTTGCGTTTCCATACGTGGCTGCTGATCTATACGTTATCTGTATATTTCTAAGAAATATCAGCGGCGAAAGTTTGCGTCATCGGGGGCGTACGCGTCGCGACATGTCTTCACTGCTTGTGACGTGTTTTCGCCGCTTGCGACGGGGTGATATTTACACCAGAAAGGTAACGGACGGCTTTATCTATGTATTTTGGAGAATTATCAGCGGGTAGATATCGCAATATTTCTTGCGAATTAACAATCGTTCGTACGTTGAAGAACAAAAAGTTGATCGGGATATATAATGAGGACCGATGCCGCTGCCGGGTCATAGTACGGTGACTATTCGAGCGCACGCTCTCCTCATTAGGAATGCACAAAAAAAAATTTAGTGATCATAAGTAGTAATACAGTGTAAAAAAGTGAATTTTTTTTTACAAAAAAATGGAGAACGCGGAGAATGTTGAGCGCAACCTGTTGGAGCGTTTCCACCAAGTCGCCACCTTGAGTGAATATTTCGGATGGCTGCAAGAGTGCGAAGAGTTTATCGAAGAGCTGGAAGAACGCAGCCGTGCCAAGCGTCTGCGTATCTCGATTGGACATAGGCAATCTCTGGTGGCGAGAATAGCGCGACTTGAGGGTGCAAAGGTGCGCTTGCAGAGACGGTATGTCGGTGAATCCATGCCTGGATTCAATGGCGGCGGCGGCAATAATTAACGGTGCGATAATTAACGCAGACTATATCGAACGGCGTCAATTTTTGGAAAATGCCGCAGACATTGTAGCCGAGAGCGTGGAGAATGTGCTGCAGAGACACATTAGTGTGAAAGTAAACACTGTTTTCAACGGTGAGTTTGTGTCCGGTGACAAGCGCGTCATAAAAGTATCAACACAAGAAACTTTGAACTTTTTTGCACGTCTGATGTACGCGAGTGGTACGAGCACCGCGTAATTGAGCCCACGCTAGCATCGCTAGAAGAGTTCCAGGAACGCGATAGCGGCTGGGCATTGTTGCGGATAATCGATTTGACAGTGAATATCAACAAGTACAATCCAATGCGTGCGGAATACCGTATCACATTACCACGAAAAATTGTGGTAAAGAAAGCGGTTGTTAATGTGCGATCAACGGACAATGCGTGTTTCGCATGATCAGTGGTGGCCGCTCTGTACCCCGCTGATATACATGTGGATCGGAAATCTTCCTATCCACATTACACCACAGTGCTGATTGTCCAAAACATTGAGTTTCCAATGACTGTGAATCAAATTAATAAATTTGAACTTGTAAACACATCTCTGTAAACGTGTACATCATCGAGAACGAGAACATCGTCCCGCTACGTCTTTCGGAAAAAAAGAAAGATAGACACGTCAATCTGATGTATGTGGAGCACGAACACGGAGTAGGGCATTTCGCGTGGATAAAGAATCTGTCTCGCCTCGTGAGCTCACAACTGAGCAAAAAAAATGGTCAAAAATATATATGCGATCGGTAAGTATATATTTATTACACGTAAATTATATTAAAAATAATTTTAATTTAAATTTTTAATATTTTCAGATGTTTATACTATTTCGGAGCGGCGGATAAATTGCAGGCGCATACGGAAGATTGCGGAAAACTAAACGACTGGGCTATCCGGTTGCCAAGCGACAAGGACAAGTGGCTCAGCTTCCACAACTACACAAGAAAGGAGCGGCTTCCGTTCATCGTGTACGCCGATCTGAAGTGTGTTTTGGCAAAGACCGAAGATGCCAAAAATTATCAACACCATCAAGTATTCAGCATCGCGTATTACGTACAGTGTTTGTATGACAGTTCGTTGTCCGCGTATAATTCCCACCGCAGTGTCGATTGCGTTGCATGGTTCGCCGAACAGCTTAAAAATTTAGCAATACGCGTAAAAAATATTTTAACAACCAATGTTCCCATGGTAAATTTAACTCCTGACGAGTGGTTAAAATTTCACACCGCGACGCATTGTCACATTTGTGAGAAACCGTTTGACAAAGACGATACACGCGTTCGCGATCATTGTCATCTCATCGGGCGGTACAGGGATCCCGCGCACTCAAATTGTAACTTAAATTACAAAGAATCATTTTGTATTCCTATAGTCTTTCATAATTTATCAGGTTACGACGCGCATTTCATTATCGAGGACATAGCCACAGCGTTCAAAGGGGAAATCGAATTACTACCGATAACATAGGAAAAATATATATCATTCTCGAAAACTGTTAGATTGACGCAAGACAATAATTCGAAAAATTATATTAAATTACGGTTTATCGATTCGTATAAGTTTCTCAGTGCTAGTCTTGACAAATTAGCGTCATTTTTGGAAACAGATACGTTCAATTTATTGACACGGAAAGGCGTCTTTCCATATGAATACATCGACAGATTACAAGACACATGTTTACCGCCGTGCGACTCATTTTACAGCTCCCTGACCGGCGACACTGTATCCGAGAGTGATTACGCGCACACCGTCTGGAGCCGATTCTCCCTTTGAACGCTAGGCGAATATAGCGATTTATATTTAAAAAATTGGATGTCTTGTTATTGGCCGATATATTTGAAAATTTTTGCGACAGTTGTATAAAAAGTTATGGACTCAATCCCGCGTATTATTATACTCTCCCCGAATATACATGGGACGCCATGTTAACACATACAAATATAAAATTTGAATTATTAACAGACATGGTAATGTTTGTCGAACAAGTATACGCCGGCGGGCCTTAGTCCATGTTCAGGTCGATACTCACAGGCTAATAACAAGTACATGTGTAACGAAGCACCTTTCCCGACGCCACGGATCGGCTCGTCGGTGCCAGGATTCGGGAAGAGGGGAGACTCAGATTTACAATGACACACGGTTGCTCTGGTAAAAGTAGAGTTTTATTCGGGGCCAACCTTCCTGTGGTTCTCCCGTGATTCAGACCATTATACACAGCACAGTATAATCGGACGAAACGCGACCAGATGATACAGACGCGTACACGACTTATTGCTAGGATTGACAGATAGAAATATTACGGACGAGACGCGACCAGATTATACGGACGCGGACACGACTTATTGCTAGGATTGACGGATAGAAATATTACGGACGAGACCGCGACCAGATTATACGGACGCGGACACGACTTATTGCTAGAGTTTCCAACGCGGACACGCGTACGGGCGCCCTGAGAAGGGCGAGCTCCGTCGGGCGCCGGTGACTTTCAGGTAGGACCCGGTGACCGAGGACGCTCGGCCTGCACGACGAGAACGCTCGTCGGCCGGGGTGATTTACGGACAGGACCCGGTGACCGAGGACGCTCGGCCTGCACGACGAGAACGCTCGTCGGCCGGGGTGATTTACGGACAGGACCCGGTGACCGAGAACGCTCGGCCTGCACGACGAGAACGCTCGTCGGCCGGGGTGATTTACGGACAGGGACCCGGTGACCGAGGACGCTCGGCCTGCACGACGAGAACGCTCGTCGGCCGGGGTGAGTTACGGACAGGACCCGGTGACCGAGAACGCTCGGCCTGCACGACGAGAACGCTCGTCGGCCGGGGTGAGTTACGGACAGGACCCGGTGACCGAGAACGCTCGGCCTGCACGACGAGAACGCTCGTCGGCCGGGGTGAGTTACGGACAGGACCCGGTGACCGAGACGCTCGGCCTGCACGACGAGAACGCTCGTCGGCCGGGGTGAGTTACGGACAGGACCCGGTGACCGAGAACGCTCGGCCTGCACGACGAGAACGCTCGTCGGCCGGGGTGATTTACGGACAGGACCCGGTGACCGAGGACGCTCGGCCTGCACGACGAGAACGCTCGTCGGCCGGGGTGAGTTACGGACAGGACCCGGTGACCGAGAACGCTCGGCCTGCACGACGAGAACGCTCGTCGGCCGGGGTGATTTGGAGTGTGGGAGTTGAGGAGTGATCCCTGAGTACGCTCGAGGGACCAGGACGGGACTGGTGTCGAAGTCTCGGCTGCGCCGCTCTTTATACCCGTCGGCCACCCCACTCTAAGACTAGCTTGGAGGGGGTCGAGTGACGGGTGGGGGCGAAAAGGCGGATTCCCAACGTATTCGTGTGGTGGCCCCGAAAGGGGCCGTTTACACGAGCGCGGGCGACTAGTGACGGCTAATCGGGTCGTCACATCACCCTCCTTTTCTAGGGGGGGGGGTGGCTATTCGACGGATCGTTCGCGGTCTTCCTCGTCGGTCGAATCTGATGATCCACCGGCCCGTCGGGGTGCGTACCTTATACCGCCGTGAGATGGTGGCGGCGTGGTACGGTATGTCGACGGTTTTGGCCATCCCCCAGAGTGACCTGGATGGGTCGTGGCGGTCCCGGGCGTGGTGCTGGCACTGGTGGGGCCTGGCCGGTTGGAGGTCGGCGTGGTGCCGGTTGGGGTGGCTCCCTGGCTGGTGGCGCGACAAGGGATCGCACCTGTTGGCCTGTGTTGGCGCGATGCGCTGGCTGGTCCGCTTCGTCAGGCGTCGCTGACTGGCGCGTGGTGGCTGGCGGTGCGACAGCGGATGGCGTGTGTCGGCGGGTGCCGGTTGAGGGAACCGATCGGTTCGCGGATGGTCGAGCGGGCTGGCGTGCGCTGGCCGGTGTCGTCGTGGGCCTGGTGACGCCGGCGACGGTGGAGGCCGGGGAGTCGGAGAGGACCGGTGGTCGTCGATGCCGGGTGTTCACCGGGATAGGTCGGCGTCTGCCCGGGGGAGGCGGAGGTGCCTCCAAAAGCACCAAGTTCCGACGTCGCTGCTCGGCGTCGGACCGCTGGATGCGGGTCCCTATTCCCGGTACTGGCCGGGTGGTTTGCCCGGAAACGGGCAGATTTCGTCCGGAAACGGACGGATTTTTTTTGAGTCGCTGGTTTGCTTCGTCGTTTGGTGTTTCCATCGTGACGGGAATGAGTTCCGACCCAAGGGTGCCCGTTCTTTATACCCCTCGGTGATCTGGACGCGGACCATGAAGAGTGCCGCTCCCGGTGCGGGGACCGGGTGGCAAAGCGCGGACCATGAAGAGTGCCGCTCTCGTTCGGGGACCGGGTGGCAAAGCGCGGACCATGAAGAATGTCGTTCCCGGTATTCTTGCAAAGATTTTCGACAAGACGCGGACCATGGAGAGTGCCGCTCCCGTGCGCGGGACCGGTGGCAGAGCGCGGACCATGAAGAGTGCCCGCTCTCGGTTCGGGACCGGTGTGGCAAAGCGCGGACCATGAAGACTGTCGTTCCCGGTTATTCGGCCAAAGATTTTCGACAAGACCGGACCATGAGAGAGTGCCGCTCCACGTATTTGACTGCGAATACCGCAAACCTGCCTAACGGTTGACCGGCGGGCGTTAATCGGCGCGCGTTGCTCGGGGTATCGGACTAGGGTTCGGTCGCAGGACGCGGTTCGGAGGCGGATTTCAAGTCCCTCACGTGGACGTGCCGATGCCATCGACCTCGGTCGTCCTTCAGGTCCACGATGACGGGGGAGATGATGCGTCTGATCGTCAACGGGCCACCAAATCTTGGTGCTAGTTTGGCATTAAAGCCGCGCTCTTTGTTCGATAACGGGTGCTCCTTTTTCCATACTCGGTCTCCAACTTGTGGACGCCAGTCGCGTCGACGTAAATCGTAGTTTCGCTGTTGATGTTGGAAGGCGCGGGCCAGGTTGATTCTGACAATTTCGTAGGCGTCTTCGAGTCGACGTCGAACTGTTTCAGGAGCGTTGCTGGTCGTTGCCGGGCGGCGGTCGTCGGGATGCGGTGATTGTAACTCCCGGCCGTACATCAGAAAGGCCGGGGTGTATCCCGTGGATTCTTGTCGTGCGGTATTGAAAGCGAACTGGAGCTGGGGAATGTGTTCATCCCAACGGCGATGTCGGCCTTCCACATATTGCGCCACCATGGTCTTTATGGTGCGGTTGGCTCGCTCGACCGGGTTGCACTGCGGTGCGTAGGCGGGGGCGGTTCTATGCTTGATCCCGAAGGATCGTAGTAATCCCTCGAGCTGGTGCGATCTCAACTGAGTCCCGTTATCAGAGACGATGGTGTCCGGGCAGCCGTGACGATATATAATACGTCCAGCTACTTCTCGTGTGACGTTGGCGGCGGTGGCTTGGCGGAGCGGCGTCATCTCTATCCATTTGGAGAATCGATCCTGCATGGTCAGCAGCCAGGTATGGCCACTGGTCGATCGTGGCAAGTGGTCCGACCAGATCAATGGAGACCTGTTGCCACGGGTGCGTGACGTTGGTGGCTCGAAGTTTCCCGGCCGGCAAGGTTTGTGCGGCCTTGTGGGTGGCGCAGTTTCGGCAGTCACGGACGTATCGAGTGACGTCGCGGAACATTCCTGGCCAATAATATAAGCGCGCTACTCGTGCGATGGTCTTCGCAATGCCAAAGTGTCCGGCGGTCGGGTCGTCATGCAGTCGGTGCAGTATTTCCGCGCGCTGGGGTTTCGGGACGCACTGTTTCCATTGCTCCTCGCTTGGCGAGTCGTGGAAGTTGAGATCATGCAGGATGTGTCGATGCAACTGTCGGTTCTGGATGCGGTAGTCCGCATGTTCGGCCGGGTGTTGTTGTACCTGGTGATAAAGGCGGGCGGTACCATTGACAGTCTGGAGCGGCTTGTATGACACAGGCCTCGGGTTGACGAGAGAGAGCGTCGGCCACGATGTTCAGTTTTCCTTTACGATACCGGATGTCATAGTCGTACTGCTGAAGCTCGAATACCCATCTCCCTAGGCGACCGGTGGGAGCTTCCAGTCTCTGCAGCCATCGAAGTGACTGGTGATCGGTGACAACCGTGAAGTGATAACCCTCCAGATAGTCGCGCATTCGACGGATTCCCCACACTACCGCCAGACATTCTAGCTCTGTAGCGCTGTAGTTCCTTTCTGCGCTATTTAGTGTACGGCTGGCGTAGGCAATGACGCGTTCGCCTTCGGATAGTTCTTGGGTGAGCACGGCACCTAGGCCCACACGTGCTGGCGGTCGGTCTGGAGGGTGAATGGTCGGCTGAAATCGGGACAAGCAAGAACTGGTGCGGTGGTGAGCGCCCGCTTCAGCTCGTCGAAAGCCTTTTCTTCTTCTGGTCCCCACGCAAAACGTGCTCTTTTTGGGTCAAGCGTGTCAACGGTGCGGCGGTGGTGGAGAAGTCTGGTACAAAACGCGGTACCAGGAGGCGACGCCGAGGAATTGGCGCACTTGACGTACGGTTGTCGGGGTCGTCCACGCGGCTACCGCGCTGACCTTGTCTGGGTCAGTTCGAATGCCGTCTTTGTCCACTATATGCCCCAAATATTTGAGACGGCTGCAACAGAAGTGGCACTTCTGTGGGTTAAGGCGGAGGCGCGCTTGTCTCAACCGTCTGAAGACCTCGGCCAAATGTTTCCATATGGGTCTCCAGTGACGAGCTGACTACGATGATGTCGTCGAGGTAGACCAATACGTGTGGCTCGAGTTCCGGGCCGAGGACACTATCCAGCAACCGCTGGAACGTGGCCGGTGCCGAATGTAACCCAAAAGGCATGACTTTAAATTGGTAGAGTCCTCGCCCAGGAATTGTAAAGGCGGTGGCTGGACGGCTGACCGGATCTAGTGGCACCTGCCAATATCCGTCCTTTAAGTCTAGTGTTGAAAGGTACTGGGCCCCTCGGAGCTTATCGAGGGTAGCGAGGATGTGCGGCAGTGGGTAGGCATCTTTGTCGGAGGCTTGATTCAACTTGCGGAAATCGATACAAAATCGGTGTCCTCCATCCTTCTTCTTGACGAGGACTACGGGGGAACTCCAGGCGCTGTTGGACGGTTCGATCACTCCGGCTTCCAACATTTTATTCACCTCGCTATCAATGACGGCCTGCATGGCCGGATTACGGGGTCGGTATCTCTGCTTTATTGGGGCTCCAGGCCGCAATCTGATCTGGTGTTTGGTGCGATCGGTGGGCCCCTGCACGGACTCAAATAACCGGAGTTCGGTATCCAAGAACTGCCGGAAACGCTGGTCTTCCTCTGGTGAGCGTGGGGAGATTCCGGCGGACAGTTTGCCGTAGACAGACGCCACCTGGACCGGAGCCGTCCTCCCTGGTCGGTTGGGTGGGGGAGGCGGCAGGCGTAATGCGTAACCGAGCCCATAGGTCGACTCCGATTAGTACCTCGCTGCTGAGGTTATCCAGGACCTGGAAGCGGTGGCGGACAGAGCGAGGGACCGACTCGGATGGCGAAGCGGATCGAACCGGAGGTGGGTGCCTTGGAGCCGTCGGCTAAGTTGACCGGTTCTTCGGACGGCTGGATCTGGAGGCCGCGATCAGACAAGCGTTTGGCCATGGCGGCGTTCACAAACGACACTTCGGATCCGGAATCGAGAAGTGCCCAGGTGTTGAATCGGTGAATCTGGACTGGTAAATGCGGGCCGCGGTGTGTACTCTATCTGGACGCGGGTCGGACGATGGCCGCCTCGTTTCCGACCCGCCGGTCGTTTTCCGTCGGAGGGTGGCAGTCTCGCGTTAGGACGCCATCCTTCCCGCACTGCGAGCAGAACTTCCGTGCTGGGCGGCGACAGTCGAGTCGTGTGTGCCCTCGCTGTTTGCAATCGCCAACAGCAACTCGCACGGTCATAGGTAGTGGCGGCAAGATTCGCCTCGGTGGACCGTAATGTTTCGCGGCGTTGTTCTTGGCGACGCCGGTGGATTTCCTCCCACTCGGCGGCACGACTGCATAGCGCGGAAACGGAGTGCAGTTCGTCCAATCGAACGTATAGCTGGAGTTCCGGGTCGGCGTTTTCGTATAATTGCTCGAGCCGTTCCTGGCTAGTGTAGCCGCCAGCCCGACGCATCATTGTCTGTACGGCGGTAGCGTATCGCGTAAACGCCTCTCCTGGCTTCTGTCGCCGGCCTTGTATTTCCCGTCGTAATTGTCGTTTGTACCCGGGTGATAGATACTGGGCCAAGAAATCCTTTCGGAACCCGGCCCATGTGGACCACTGTTCTCTGGTGTTTCGCCACCACAGAAGGGCGTCGCCCTTTAACAGCTCGGACAGACCGGTGAGAAGATTGTGGTCTTCCAGACCATAGGCCACACTGAGTTCCTCCAGATGCTCGAGGAAAGCGAGGGGGTCCTTACCATCAAAATGGCATCCCCATTTGCGTATCTGGTTGAGGGCCTTAGCCGGGTCGGCTTCTGGTGGTTCGGGGGTTCCGCGTGCACTCCGGTAACGTTCTTCGCGGCTAAGCGGTGCGTGGAGCGTTTCGGCCGCTCCGGTGTTTGACTGATTGGCCATTACGTGGTCTCTTATGCGGCGGCGGAGGTCGATTAATCTCCCTTCTGGGTCTAGATCGCGGGTGGCGAGGTATCGGACGGCTTCCTCTTTATCTAGGCGGTAGATCCACCCAAGCATGTGGATTGCAAACCGGAGTCTCAGACGGTCGAGTCAGGTCCCTGTTCGGGCGCCATGTAACGAAGCACCTTTCCCGACGCCACGGATCGGCTCGTCGGTGCCAGGATTCGGGAAGAGGGGAGACTCAGATTTACAATGACACACGGTTGCTCTGGTAAAAGTAGAGTTTATTCGGGGCCACCTTCCTGTGGTTCTCCCGTGATTCAGACCATTATACACAGCACAGTATAATCGGACGAAACGCGACCAGATGATACAGACGCGTACACGACTTATTGCTAGGATTGACAGATAGAAATATTACGGACGAGACGCGACCAGATTATACGGACGCGGACACGACTTATTGCTAGGATTGACGGATAGAAATATTACGGACGAGACGCGACCAGATTATACGGACGCGGACACGACTTATTGCTAGAGTTTCCAACGCGGACACGCGTACGGGCGCCCTGAGAAGGGCGAGCTCCGTCGGGCGCCGGTGACTTTCAGGTAGGACCCGGTGACCGAGGACGCTCGGCCTGCACGACGAGAACGCTCGTCGGCCGGGGTGATTTACGGACAGGACCCGGTGACCGAGGACGCTCGGCCTGCACGACGAGAACGCTCGTCGGCCGGGGTGATTTACGGACAGGACCCGGTGACCGAGAACGCTCGGCCTGCACGACGAGAACGCTCGTCGGCCGGGGTGATTTACGGACAGGACCCGGTGACCGAGGACGCTCGGCCTGCACGACGAGAACGCTCGTCGGCCGGGGTGAGTTACGGACAGGACCCGGTGACCGAGAACGCTCGGCCTGCACGACGAGAACGCTCGTCGGCCGGGGTGAGTTACGGACAGGACCCGGTGACCGAGAACGCTCGGCCTGCACGACGAGAACGCTCGTCGGCCGGGGTGATTTACGGACAGGACCCGGTGACCGAGGACGCTCGGCCTGCACGACGAGAACGCTCGTCGGCCGGGGTGAGTTACGGACAGGACCCGGTGACCGAGAACGCTCGGCCTGCACGACGAGAACGCTCGTCGGCCGGGGTGAGTTACGGACAGGACCCGGTGACCGAGAACGCTCGGCCTGCACAACGAGAACGCTCGTCGGCCGGGGTGATTTACGGACAGGACCCGGTGACCGAGAACGCTCGGCCTGCACGACGAGAACGCTCGTCGGCCGGGGTGATTTGGAGTGTGGGAGTTGAGGAGTGATCCCTGAGTACGCTCGAGGGACCAGGACGGGACTGGTGTCGAAGTCTCGGCTGCGCCGCTCTTTATACCCGTCGGCCACCCCACTCTAAGACTAGCTTGGAGGGGGTCGAGTGACGGGTGGGGGCGAAAAGGCGGATTCCCAACGTATTCGTGTGGTGGCCCCGAAAGGGGCCGTTTACACGAGCGCGGGCGACTAGTGACGGCTAATCGGGTCGTCACACATGCAATCGTACGACCCATCGAAACCCTCATCTTACCTCATGTATTTTGATGTAAATTATTTGTACGGATGGGCAATGTGTCAACCATTGCCATATGCTGATTTTTGGTGGGTCGATGATGTATCGAATTTTGATATATCATCTATCGCGTTCAATTCGCCTATAGGCTATGTTCTCGAAATAGATTTAGAATATCCGCAGCATCTTCATGACGCGCACATTGACCTACCGTTTTGCCCGACGCGCGATAAGCCGCCCGGCAAGCGGGAGTATAAACTCCTCGCAACGCTTTACGATAAGAAACGCTATGTAATACACTATTGTAATCTGCAGCAGTGCACGCGCCACGGGCTACGCATAACAAAAAATATACCGCATACTACAATTCACGCAGTCAGCGTGGCTTCAAAATACATCGAACTCAACACACAGTTAGAACACAAGCGAAAAACAATTTTGAAAAAATTTTATATAAATTGATGAATAATGCGGTATTCGGCAAGACGATGGAAAATGTGCGCAATCATGTGGATGTAAAATTATTAACAAAATGGGACGGACGGTACGGTGCGGAGGCAATGATCGCGAACCAAATTTTCATAGTACAAGCATATTTTCTGAAAAATTAGTTGCCATAGAATTACGCAAACTCGAAGTTAAATTCTACAAACCAATCTACGTCGGCATGTGCATACTCGACATATCAAAAGTATGTCTTTATGAATTCCACCACAGAATACATGTCACCGCTCTATCGTGACAATTATAGAGTAATGTATACCGACACGGACAGTTTAATATATCAAATTAAATGTCAGGATGTCTATGAAAATTTGAAACGCGATATCGCTCGATTCGATACCAGCGATTACGCTGCGAATAATGCGTACGGTGTACCGCTTGCGAATAAAAGATACCGGGTCTGATGAAAAATGAGAATAACGGCGCGATAATAACCGAATTCGTCGGGCTTAGAGCAAAAATGTATGCTTTGCGGGTGGATGGTAAAAAGGACACTAAAAAGGTAAAAGGCGTCAAAAGTAACGTTGTAGCGCGTAGTATAACATTCGATGATTTGATTATACGCGCTGTCTTAATGAAGAGATTGAATTGACGCGTCAGCAGTCATGTATAAGGTCGAAATTGCATAAAATGTATACCATCAGCGAGACAAAAATTGCTCTAAGTCCCTACGACGACAAGCGGTATGTCGTACCTGATTCGACCGACACCTTGCCGTGAGGACATTATCGAATACTGTTGTAAATAAATTATATTTAATATATTTATTATATTTATTATATTTATTATATTTATATTATCAAAAATAAATATTTTTATCGGCTCTCAATATAAAGAATATAAATATGATGTTTTTTTTTTTTTCTAAATCGGCCAACACAGAGCCAAAGCACGAAAAATTAATTATTCGGAACTGTACCTCTTGGTTTGAGATCACAAAGTTCCATATATAAATTAATCTCAAAACTTACATATGGAGAAATAGGCGCGAAAAATATAGGTCCGAAAATATAAAATATAAAAAAAAAAATAAATATAAAATATATCTATTATGATTATGTTTCGATGTAATTTTAATTCACCGAAATATCTGTGTCTTGATATAATTTTAAACCATGGAATTATTATTATGACGCCACAAAATAAAATTCGATAAGTAAAAATTCTATCGCCACATAATAATAATCCAGAATTTTTGTTGTTTTGAAATAATTTTAATTTATCGAATTATTTTTATTTCTCGACATAATTTTAATTCATGGAATTATTATTATGTCGCCACATAATAAAAATTCATTAAGTTAAAATTATATCGCGACATAATAATAATTCCGAATTCTTATATGTCTGGACATAATTTTAATTCACCGAATTATTTTTATGTCGCGGTATAATTTTAATTCATGGAATTATGTGTTGCTACATAATAAAATTTTGATGAATTAAAATTATGTCGATACATAATAAGAATAGAGAATTACTTTTTTACCCAAACATAATTTTAGTTTATCGAACTTTTATTATATTTCGATGTAATTTTATTTTACCGAAATAATAACTTTAATTCATCGAATTATTATTATGTTGCCGCATAATGAAAATTCTTTAAGTTAGAATTATATCGCCACATAATAATAATCCAAAATTTTTATTATGTTTCGAAATAATTTTAATTCATCGAATTATTTTTATGTCTCGACATAATTTTAATTCACCGAATTATTTTATGTATCAACATAAATTTATTTCATTTAAAATTAATTAATGAAAGGCTCGTATAAATTAAACAAAATTAAACAATCATATATAGTAGGCCAACTAAACGAGCAAATAAATAAGATGTAAAAATTTTTTTATTAATAGTTAAATCATTAAATTAACATTCCGTTACAGAATCGATATAAATTGTAAACGTTTCGACTGCACTACAGTCTTTATCAATACATAAAAATTAAATATTAAAATATAAAGTTAGATGTTAAAAATACAAAGTTAGTTAAATATTAAAATATAAAATTGAAACGATTCTTCGCTGTTGACCAATAGATATGATATGCAAGGCGATTGGTCTGAGATGCCAAGTTATGCGACATTTGAGCATGCTACGGATATAATACGCGAATTAAATCAATGTCAGAAAAAATTAAAAATCTTTCAACTTACATTATCGTTTTAACAAGTCCTTTTCCCCGATATTTCAAGTGTGTGTTGCGAAGTCTGAATACCAAATGTCAAAATAGAGAGCGTGATGTATTTATTTATTACCAATGTTTTTTCTAAATTATGATAAATTAATTCTAAATTAATTCAATTTTATATTTTAATATTTAACTAACTTTGTATTTTTAACATCTAACTTTATATTTAATATTTAATTTTTATGTATTGATAAAGACTGTAGTGCAGTCGAAACGTTTACAATTTATATCGATTCTGTAACGGAATGTTAATTTAATGATTTAACTATTAATAAAAAAATTTTTTACATCTTATTTATTTGCTCGTTTAGTTGGCCTACTATATATGATTGTTTAATTTTGTTTATTTCATTTCATTTATATTTTATAAGACAATTAATTATTTAATCTTTTGATATTAAATGGAATATTGTTTGTGCTATGAAAAAATAAAACTGCGTACCATACGTGAGCGCGGTTGCCGTCGCGCCGCAGCTAACTTCGCGCGCCCGCCCCTGACTTACTCTTGTAACTCCGCGCTGATTGACTGATTACAATAATTAATTGCGGTGAAATTATTCATCAGATCAAAAAATAGTATTAGACATTTATTCTTAGATTTTCATTCTCTATCGAATAGTACTGAGCGTATGCGACACTTTTTTAACACCCTGTATAAGAAACGTATAAGAGACGTATAAAAAACGTATAATATCAGATTATGCACTGATATATAAGAAAGGTATAAGAGAAACGTATAATAGCAGATCACGCAATGATCGCTACACAAAAGAAAGAACGACTCGCACGTGTGCACACGCTGGACGCTACTTCTCGAATAAATCCTGCACGCACAAGACACACACACCGTTGCGCTGTGGCGCGATAATTTTTGATTGGCGCTATCGTACTAGCGGTCAAGAGAGCTTTTTATCTATGCGCTCATTAATTACCGACCGTCGTATATTAGTACAAAACGAAACTCAATAAACTAAATATTAAGAATAACGAATATTCATTGTTTCAAACGGGAAAAATTAAATTAAACTTAATCATTAGACTCGTGAATATTTCGCATAAATATATTCGCCATTCACCGAACATCGTCCTCTTGGTAATCAGATCTTTTCTTGAAGATCAACTCGTACAATCCGGGCGTTCCAATGTACCGCGTGTCGCCTATGATTATGTTGTCATCTTTGTCAATCGCGAATCGCTTGTTTCCAATGCGCATTTTATTCTCGCCGAAATAGACTCCGTATACATTATCAATTTCTTTCTTCTCATCAGCACCGAGGAGAGCGTCCATGTACTCTTGTTCTAATGGCCCTCAATACTTTCGCATCATTTGTTGACTTTCCGACGATCTTAACCAGTGTCGAAGGAATATTTTGGGCGGGTTACGCGTGGTTTCGAAAACATTTTTGTCTACGAGTGTTTTGGGTATCACAAGTTGTGCGCTTTTTGGTGTAGATGTTGTCGGCAATAAAGCGTCCAATGGCTTCGAAATATCTTGCACATATTTTCTCTTTTTCAATGTCTCCTCCTCCTCCTCTTTATATCGCTTGATGGTTTTATGTTTTCTCTTTTTCGGTGTCTCCCCCTCATACCGTGTCTCGATCTTCACACCGCCGTCGTCTGTGTTAGGCTCGTTTTTCACCAAAATTGTCGCGTTGTCGACAATCTGTTGTAGCGGCTCGATAATAGGTTTAAAGTGAGTCTTGATAACAATATTGTCATCGATCTTTCCGGTCTTCAGAGCGCGATGTTTCTTGCGGATCGATTCGACATATCCATGGCAACCTTTTTACGCTCGCAAATATTATCAACCATGTCGATAGCACTCTCTAGAGTTTTCATCCTTTCTCGACGTTCCTCCGCGGGAGGATTGTTGGCGACAACTAATGGCTCTGCGGTATCGCGAACTCGTTAAATCCTTTTCTGTATCGCCCGTTCGTAAGCGAGCTGTCCTTGTCTATCACTAGAAATCCATACTTTTGCTGCCAACAAGTACGACATAACTCACTGAAATCCTCATACGACATGTCGATATTCACGTGATTGTTGTACACGTGCTTCAAATTGGTGGCGTCCTGTTTAAACAGGATTAGCAGGTTCGCGTTGTCGCGTATAAGATGTTTCGATATTCTCGCGTATGTCTGACAGAGATAGAAGCAGTCGATGTTTGAGTGGCGCCCCATTGAGAAGTACTCTCTTATCGTATCTTGCTTGTCACATGCCACGTCATTAAAGACAAAAATTGAATTTGGACATGCCTCGCTTGGTGGAATGACGTTACTGTTATTGGAGAATGTAAAGTAGCCGATTTCGTCAATCGGTGTCAATAAATCCTCCAAATAGCGATATTTCGGTTGTTGCAGCAATTTCGAGTACACGTACACGTTCTCGAATTGCACGCCGTGCGGACTTTCCAGCAGGCTTATCAACACGTTGGTTTTACCGCAGTTTGAGGGGCCGCAAACGATCGCGCGTATAGTTGTCGGTAGCATCGTACCGTGTTTGCGCACACCTTCGTTCATGCTGCAGCGTACTCTGTCGTTGTAATTCATCACTCGTATCGTCAGAGGTTGTCGCACAAATTTCATTTTCTCACTCCCGATTTGACCTCCAACGTCCGCCTATTTATAGCTGCGCGGACTCGCACTTTGCTCAGTAATGTCTAGAGATTGCAGCGAATGTCAACGAAAATAGGCACAGGTCTATTAAATCGTGCTATAAACGCACTTCCGGTCGAGCTTCATATCTCCGGCTATCAATTTTGCAATCCGGGAACTCGTTTGAAAAAGCGATTGGCTAGAAGTGATCAAGGTGTCAACCCATTGGACGCGGCGTGCCGTGAACACGATATAGCGTACTCTCGGAGCAGCGAACTCACCGAGAGACACGTGGCGAATAAGGTACTCGCCGAGAAAGCGAAAACTCGCATCGTCGCAAAAGACTCGAATCTCGGTGAGAAAGCCGCGGCCGCAGTTGTCTGGGCAGCGATAAAAGCCAAGACGAAGCTTGGCATGAGCTTAAAGACGAGAACAAAAAAGAAAACGAAGAAGAGGATACTTTTGGCAGCGAAACGAGGCGGATTTTTGCCGATTTTACCAATGCTGGGCGCGCTCGGATCTCTGGTTGGCGGAGCGGCTGGCGTAGCAAAAGCGGTGGATGACAGAAAAGCCGCGCAACGTCAATTGCAAGAGATACTACGCCACAATCGCGCCATGGAAGGCCGCGGACTGTATCTCGCCCCTTACAAATATGGATAAGGAGCGAGGAAAAAAACGTCAAAAAAACGTTTAAAATGCCGAAAGGTGTAATTACAAATGTGCAATTGCTACAACTTGCAAAACGTATGCACATTCCGTACTTTAGAGGTGTATTTATGCGCAATAATTTACCGATAAATGGCGCGCGAGAAAATGAGAGCGGTATCGTCAATCTGGACAGCACAGACGGTCCTGGCATTCATTGGGTGGCGTATGCAAAAAGGGGAAATCGTGCAATCTATTTCGACAGTTTTTGGCAATCTTCGACCACCCGAGGAATTGGTGCGATATTTAAATGTGCCGAAATTGGAATACAATTACACCTTTTATCAAACGTATGATCAGAGTATCTGTGGACAATTATGCTTGCAGTTTCTCCGAGAGGTTGAATTATCGCCGCGAATTTAAAGACTGACATTGCGCTATTTAACTCAGTTTTGTCAACATGTCGCTAACACTAACATTGACTGGGAAGAGTAGCGTCCTCGCGGCAACCTACTTTCCGCCCATAGATTTGAGCGACGCGGACTACGAGCTCGGTCTGACAGATTTTGAAACTTATCACACTATATCGAATGTGAATTCCTCAAATAATAAATTTTACTACGGCAAAGACGACGCGAAAATTACGATTCCCGAGGGATTGTACGAGCTGCAAGCGATACATAAATTTTTGAAACGCGCACTTTCCCGAAAACATAATGCTGTTAGTGATAAAGGTGTCGACGATGAAGATTACCCAATCGTGCTCCGCGCTAATTACAATACGATAAGAAGCGAGATCAAGTGTGCCTACAAAGTAAACTTTAGCATGCCCAACAACATTGGATCGCTGCTGAGATTCTCGAATCGTATATTGCAACCGCGAAAATGGTACGAATCGGACATGGCGATTAATATTATCAACGTAAACATTATCCGCATAGAGTGTAACGTGACCGCAGGTGCATACAGAGCAACGATAAACTCGTTTACACAATACACGAATTTTCACCGAGGGTACCACCAGGATATTAAATATCGGAAACGCCGGCGCAGATCATTTACCTGCCGGTCTTCATACGGAACATTACTGATTTGCGGTGCGTGCCATCTGAACAATGACTGAGATTCTCAACATCGAGGAGCCAGTCTTTGACGATCGCATCGTCAAGATTGAGACTCACACATACAACCCGTTTGCCAACACAACATTTGGACACAGCAAAGAGATAAGAATACCCATACAACAACAGGATTTATATACGTTGCCATATGAGAGTTTCCTCTACATCGAGGGAGAACTGCGGATAAATCATCCAGTTGAGGGATCCAATGTGGCGCTGGGAAATAATTGCGTCGCATTCATGTTTGATGAAATTCGCTATGAGCTCGATAGTGTGGAGATTGATCGCAACAGAAATGTGGGAATAACAAATCTGCTGAAAAACTATGTAACAATGTTATCCGATAGAAGCGTGATTATGCGAAATGCAGGCTGGGATAACCCGACTACTGTGAATGGATACTTTAATTTTTGTGTGCCGCTGCACATGTTGCTGAGATTTTGCGAGGATTACAGACGCGTGGTTATTAATGCACGTCATGAGTTGATCCTAATACGAGCGCGCAACGACAATAATTGTCTGTTTGGAAATTCTGCACTGGAGCCTGTAATCAACATATTCAAGATACAATGGCGAATGCCACACGTGTTGTTGAACAAGATTAAGAAGCTGTCGATGCTGCGCGCTCTGGAAAGCGGACGTTACTTCAGCATGGGTTTCCGCTCGTGGGATCTATACGAATTTCCACTATTGCAGCGTACGACTAAGCATTCGTGAGCCACATTAAGACCGCGACTCAACTGGAGAAACCGCGATATGTAATTTTTGCTCTGCAGACAGGGCGGAAAAACATCATGTTCGAGGATATAAGTCGATTCAACAACTGTAAATTACCCAACGTGAAACTCTATCTGAACTCGGAATGTTATCCGTACGACGATATGAATCTGGATTTCGATAAAAACAGATGGTCGATTCTGTATGACACGTATGCACGTTTCTGCAAAAATTATTACGGATACGAATATCTCGAGCCGAGCCTCGCCGTCTCGTTATTTCTACGTTACGGTCCGTTTGTGATTATCGATTGTTCTCGACAAAACGAATAGGTCAAGAGCGCAACGGTGGATGTGAGATTAGAGTTTGAGTGTAATGAGAATATATCTAATAATACCACAGCATATTGTCTCATCATGCACGATCGCGTGATCCAGTACAACCCGTCGACCAACGTTGTGCGCAAAATGACCTAAAAATGTTTACAAAAATACGCGTGTGAGAGAGGAGGAGGAGGATACATAATCAAGATAATGTGAGATGTCTAAAGAGTATCGTAATACCTCTCGACTGACTCACATCGAAGACATCATGTCTGCACCAACGTTTGTCGACCTGCAAGAATTTATCCTAAATAAACGATTTATTGTGAAAGAAGCGGCAATCCTGAGAAGAGGATATATCCTGTCGCACTATTTCTTCGCATGCCCCACATGACACACATGGAGCGTGCTTATAAAGTTGGAAAGGCGTCAGGCTTTGTGGTTAACTCAGCATCATCACGGCTTACAATGGGAGGATGGAAATGTTCCATACAGCATGGCTCCGCGCTTGATTACGGCAGCTATCGTTGGCATAAATGAACAAGAAGACGATGAAGAAGAGTCCTCTCTCGTGTATGTAAAAGGACTCGAAAAGTGAAAATGGCTGGCCGAAATAATGGACGAGGAACGTGTGAGCAGCGGTTTCACCATTGAGACTTTGGATGCCATATTTGTACCTGCATTAAATAAGTTAGATTTTACATATACTCCACGGTGTAATAAACATGTAAAAATTGCGCATTACAAAATGTATTTAAATTATTTAATTGGTGGTCGACCAATTGCAACGATCATCCGTTTTTTGAATAAACATATTGTTTACATACTATTCTCTTTGTTATTTTTCTCCCTTCCTCCCTCACCAGATATGTATATTTCTAAGAATTCCTTTTACCCCTTCTCCTAATTTTTATTTATCCCCACTACTTTTAAATATTTCTCTTTGTTCTTTCCCTCCATATATATTTCTAGGGATTCGATTTACCCCTTCTCCTAATATTTAATTTATCCCCACTACTTTTAAAAAATTTCTCTTTGTTCCCCTTTCCAGATATATATTTCTAAGAATTATTTTTACCCCTTCTTCTAATATTTTAAAAATGAGCGTTACTCGATTATTAGTATTTTTATACGATCAGTTTTTCGTCGACTGTTCTGACTGGTGGTTCACTTTTTAATACTCTCGGTTCTGCACCGAAAGAAACAGCAGCAGCATGAATTACTACATGCCGAGACGTGATGAAACGTGCGAGAAGAAATGCGACGAGTAAGTATAACTTTTTTTTATATTTTGTATTTATACTTTTATCTTTTTATATTTTTTATATTTTTATATTTTATATTTTTATATTTTTTTACGAGTTATAATTTTTATTTAATTTTTACAGCGTTTCGCTGGAGCCTCGTGTAGTTCGTATACTAGGAAGACAATACGCATTGACAGCCACGCAATTTAATTCCTCGAAATCGGCATCAGAGTGGATCCGCCGAGTTACGTGGAGATCGCCATAGGAGATCATCGGGGAAAACAGCTAATACTATCTCTCAAAACGTGGAAAAGACTCTACAAGCAACGTCACGCTATTCAAAATTATCTAAACAATGACTCCCCCAACAACAATGTGTATAATTTCATAAGTGTCGGGCCACTAACAGTGCGATTTCACAAGATAAACGACACCAAGCTCATAAGTCTCGAATCAGCGGACGTGCGCATGATGATGGTCGAATCGACGTTACGTCGTATGTTCGAGCTCGATTCATGCATCGAAATAATGTTTGATCGATTGACGAAACTCATTGCAACGGTCGATATCAAGTATTCACAATTCTCCAATATTGCATCCACTATAATGGATGCTAGAGAATTGCCGAATGCGATACGCGCTAGCGACGCCTTCAACAAGCACCAACTCGTCGATTGCGAGCTAGTAGCTTTAGTTCTTAATATGTAATAAAACTTTATATAATTATGTATTAAATATAAGACGAATAAATACTTATATGTATATATATCACGGTGTACTTTATTTGCGCGCCACCCGTTACATACTTTGCGAGAGATAATTATCGTATCAAAAACATTGTCGCAGCAGCGGCAGCGAGAAAAAATTGATATTTTTATCTTACGAGATTAGAGATAAGACGGACCATGCTTGGATCCGGCGGCAGCGAGAGAAAATCGATAATTTTATCTTATGAGGCGCACGCGACGGTCTCGTTAAGAGAGAAAGAAGACGGGCCGCAGCACGAGAGAGAGAAGACGCACGCATTCGAGGGTGAGAGAGACGGCAAAGTAGCGGCGAGAGAGATTCGGCGGCTCGAAGTAGCGGCGAGGGAAATTCTGCGGCGGCGGCGAGAGAGATGCGAAGGAGAGAGACGCGAAGGAGAGAGAGACGCGAAGAAAAGAGACGCGAAGGAGAGAGACGCGAAGGAGAGAGATGCGAAGGAAAGAAACATTTTTTTTTAATTAATAATTATTTTTTCTGTATAAGGATATCGAAGGAGGGATATCGAAAAAAAGAAACATTTTTTTTTTTAAATTAATAAATATTTTTATAATAATAAATATATATTTTATTTATTATTTTTTTTTATTTGTACATTACCGCCGGCATTAGCATTACCCAAGGTGTACCACGTGGAGGTTGCCGATCGGATTTACACCTCATGTGTATGTGTATGTGTGTGTGTGTGTGTGCGTGTGTGTGCTTGTACGTGTGTCACAGTAGAGATAAGGGCCTCACGGTTCGTCACTCCTGCGGTATTTATTGACTCCAAACCCTCTCTACTGTGTGTGTGTGTGTGTAAATATAAAAAATAAAAAATAATATATGTAAAATAAAAAAAAATATAAAAAAATATAAAAAATATAAAATATAAAAAAATATACAAAATATAAAAATAAAGATATAAAAAATGAAAAATAAAAAATAAACCTTAATTATAATATATGTGGTTGCGACGGTGACGGTGGCGGCGAGAAAGAGAGCGGAGAGAGGCTCACGCGGTGAGAGAGAGGGCCGCATCAATCCTCGCTGTCGGACTGTGTCTCGGCACCTGCACACAGAAATATAATATATTGTTGTACTATTTTATAGATTTTTGACATATTATATATATATATATATATATATTATATATATATATATATATATATATACTTACACCCTTGGCACATTGGGCACATGTTGGCCAGGAAGAGTGTGAATACTCTTTCCTGGCAATCAATGCAGTGAAGATGCGGCACATCTCTGTATCGCATCGTCAAATGCCTCTGGATGGTTGTGATGGTCGCGAATCTTTCCCTGTTTCTCATGAAACAAGGAATGCAGATTCTTATCGACCCCCATGGTGAGACGTATGACAGCATGATGCATACCCTCGTGTTTTCGCGAGGGATGCGATGGCTCGATCGTCTAATGTACGCGAGTGGTACGACTCGCGAACACCATTACCACTGTCATATCCATCGTCGTGGAGTGGCTGGTGTTTTTCTTTATCATTATCACCACCATCATCGTTTTCTTCTTCTTCAACGATGGGTATGACCTCAATCTCCATATCTTCGATATCGTCTAAGACGATATTGACCTCCCTGGCATACACGGGGTCGTACATGTCGTCGCTGTCGTCGGAATCGGAGATTGTGATGACCTCCACTTCCATCTCGTCATCAGAGATCACCAAGTTTCGCTCACCATTCTCCGCGTTCTCCATTTTTATTGTAAAAAACAATACACTGTATGCTCACTAGTATGTCACCGTACTATGACCCGGCAGCGGCATCGGTCCTCATTATATATCCCGATCAACCCTTTGTTCTTTAACGCGCAATTGCAATTATCTCAGAAAGATGATCTTCGTCGAAACAAAAATAGCAGCTGCTCAGTAGTTGACTATCGTTTTGTTTACACCTTCCGCGAAGACATGTCTCTTACAATTATGATACAAAGTTTCTCAGAAACGTTGATATACTGTATATGTTGCACACCTATTTAATCAAGCAAATAAATAGGTAGCGACAAGTAATCTATACATAGCGATGATGACGATGACGATGACGGTGATAGTGGTGGTGATGGTGTTGGTTCAAATGGCCAACATTTTCACTAGTTTCACCCTAAATTCTATTACATGTATACATATCTCGAAGCCCTATATGTATCTTATGTTCATAACATGCTGTTTTTGTGTGTCCAGGTATTCCAAGCTTATACATAAGGCATATATCTAACTTACACTTCTCAGCTTTTTTAATACAATGTTCACGAGCTCCGAGATAATTTCGCACTTTCTTTGTATGCGGTTTTCGCACACCAAGTTCGCGATTTCTTAACAATTGTACAACCGAAGTCACCGGAATGTTCTTCGCTTCCTTCTTTTCACGTTTAACACCAAACGGGTTATCTTTTTCGTCATGATCACAATCCTGGAGATGTTTATACCATTTCTCGATATTCTCATAATACCCGAATGATTTTTTTTTGTCTGTCATATGCACTGCGTTCTCCATTTTTATTGTTTGTCACTTTTCACACGTATTACACTTGTGGTCACTAATCTCAGCCTATTTTCGCTGACATTCGCTGCAATCCCTGATCATCGGTGCTGGACCATCAATGTGAGTTCGCATCCACGGTCGATTGTAATGCTCGAGGCAGCGACGATATGTCTAAACCTCCAGATCCGCCTTGATGTGCTCCGGAAGCTTGTCCCATAAATGTTCTACGAAATAGCCGCACTTTTGCAGTAAAACAATCTTCGGAATATATTGCAGCTGTTCAGCACTTAAACTGAGAATGTCGGAAGCACTTGATAGCATGACAAACATCTTGCACCCCTAATGAGGAGAGCGTGCGCTCGCATGGTCACCGTACTATGACCCGGCAGCGGCATCGGTCCTCATTATATATCCCGATCAATCCTTTGTTCTTCAACGTACGAACAAATGTTAATTTGCAAAAAATATTTGCGATATCTACCTGCTGATAATTCTCCGCAATACATAGATAAAGCCGTCCATTACCTTCCTGGTGTAAATTTCACCCCGTCGCAAGCGGCGAAAACACGTCACAAGCAGCGAAGACATGTCGCGACGCGTTCGCCCCCGATGACGCAAACTTTTGCCGCTGATATTTCTTAGAAATATACAGATAACGTATAGATAAGCAGCCACGTATGGAAACGCAACCCCCTTGATTGTCGGCGCTCGCCAAAGAAACGGCGGCAGCTCTTTTGTTCTTAATAATTCTTAGAATTTGATTAACCAGAATTTTTACCTTATCTTGTAATAAATATCTTACAAAGATGACGCTTATCTTATCTTGTAATAGATATCTTACAAAGATGCCGCTTATCTTATCTTGTAATAGATATACAGGATGTTTATCTTTTGTTTATAAACATATCAGGTAACATGAGCCCCTTATCAGGTAACCTGAGCCCCTTATCAGGTAACCTGAGCTGATAAGATAAGCTTATCTGCTGATAAGACCCCCTTTCCCGCGTAACATCACCCCCCTCGTCGCCGATTCCCCTCCGCCCCTCACTCCCCCTCATTGCCCCTGGTCTAGAACTCTTCTAGTATATCTACTATTAGGGAATTGGATTTCATTCAACGCGACTTCTCATTCACCGTGTAAGTGCAGCGATTGAGGTAATTCCGTAATGAATGACGAGGTTTTATTGTT
Organism: Nylanderia fulva; assembly: GCF_048542155.1. Classification (NCBI taxonomy): domain Eukaryota; kingdom Metazoa; phylum Arthropoda; class Insecta; order Hymenoptera; family Formicidae; genus Nylanderia; species Nylanderia fulva. Next base: position 85,997 of record NW_028190424.1, on the reverse strand, counting down.
GGAGAAATAGCGCATACTGCTATTGCTTGGAAGAACCAGAAGAAATTCCGTCTTTATTTCAAAGAATAGTTAAATTCGAAGCGGGTTTCCAGGAGTTAAATTTAGAAGGATAACCTTGCCAGCTAACTAATAATTGTTTATTGTTACCGCGTCCTTTGCATTTTATCACACGATCGACGATAAATTCCTCACCGTGTAAGTCTTTAATAACCGGTGCTAATTCTTGTTCGTAAAAAATTCCGTCTATAACTTCACCCGATAAATCGCTTAATTCATATACGCGAGGTTTTCTCCATTCGAGAACTCGATGAATTCAAAATATCTCCTCGCTTCACTTCGCCTCGTATCCTTTCTCGAAGGTTACTTTTGCTCTACTGACGCGTACGAGATCGCCCACGCGATATTTAGCCTTTTGATTAATAAATAATATTTGCCAGTACATTATTATTTAACTTTTTGTTTACGTCCACGCTCCTTTTTCTTTTCTTTATCGTTATCCCATCGTCGTTTCATATTTTCACACGCGGTACGAACATTTTCTCGCGTAACGACAGCGGGTTGCATTTTAATGGTGGAATGACGAGTATGATTGTAAACGTGAACAATATCTTGTAAAACATCAAAGTAACAACGTGTATTTTTATGCGTAAAATAACGCCACATCCGCTCCTTAAGTGTTCTAATAAATCGTTCTACTATAGACGCTTTAATATCTGGATTGCGCGTTACACGAAAACGGATGTCTTTTTTTTTTAAGAAATTTTGTACAGGACGGGCGATAAATTTTTTGCCTTTGTCGGTCTGTAAGTATACGGGTAGTCGACCCTCGTTTCTCGAAAATATTTGCTGAAGGCCTGATAGGCCTTTATTACGCAGGCGGCTGTTTTGTTACGTAAAGGTTCTACCCAAACAAATTTACTAAGCACATCGATAACCGTTAGTAGATAAGAATAACCGTCATTATAGTTCTTGAGATTACGAAGATCGATCAAATCGGCTTCCCATAAATCATCGATATTTGTTACGTTATAATTAAACGAGGAAATTTTCGTCGTACCGGACGATGCAACGTGTACACGTCCTGCGATTTAAGCCACTCGACGACTTTTTTACGCGTAAAATTTGGTTTAACGGCTCGCGATAAATTGTCCACCGCAGAGTAGCCTGCATAATGCGAGGGGTCGTAATACAATTTTTCGAATTTCATCAATTGAGATTTATCCAATTGAGTAAACCTCTTTTTCTCTTTGACGGAGAAACTACGTTACGTGCTAATGTTTTATCGTCGTCACCTTCCTCGTCGGCGGATATAAATTGCGTACCTCCTTCGACTTCACTCGCTTCGTCTAACCTGCGACTGTACAATTTTGAACGTGTGATCGGAGTGGAGGATCCGCGAAGTAACGTGGAAGTAATATAGCGAGATCGCGTGCCTGCTTTAAATAACTTTTGATTTCCTATTAGACGCGGTGATTTATGTTCCGTAGTAATCGAGCAAACTGATTTCTTCCGGTTGCTTCTACCGTTTTTCTCTCGCGTACCACATCGTTTATAAGTTCCACGATATTCGAACCCTCCACAATGTCACCGTCTATAGTTACGAGCCCTTGTCTATTCCAGCTAATCTTAGATGACGGAGTATCGAGCAGATGTTTTAATAGCAGGCGTGCTTTACTACGATAACTTTTCGGAACACTATTAAGTATTTTTTGGATCATTTCCGCTGATTGAGTGCGTTTTTTCTCGAAACTACTACTAGCAGCGCTAATGTTACCGTCGCTATTAATTAAAGTTTGCGTTTCCATAAATTTATCGTCATCAACAATGTTATCATCCAGCTGTTTCGTGTCTTCGTCCTGCTCTCCATCGCGTTCACCGTTGGCGTGCATGTCTTTGCGTAAACGTTTTCTCGCAGCACGAACAAACTGGAGATAACGCTGAAGTACCTTCTTATACATTTTCCATCTTTCGTTCTCGCTGACCTGAGGCGTGAGATTCAGAATACGCCACATCTCTGCATCGAGCCGTGACAAAGGAGTTCCCGGGGTCCGTACGGAATTATTTTTATCATTTTCCACATTCGATATCTCGGTAATTTTATTCGATGAATTATCGGCCGGTGCGTTAGATGAAATTTTCGGTTGTCGCTGCAGTCTTTCGAGATTTTCCGACAAAATTAAAACCATTTTTTTTGCTCTTTCCATTATTGAATTGTAAATATTTTACCTTTTTCACAATCGGTGCAACAAATATACACAGAATAGCGCCCCTTTTTTAATCTCCAATAATCCGGGATAATATAGCTTCAAGTGTAGGAACAATAAGATAGGGTAAGAAACCGCCGCGTTGCACCAATAGTTTTCTCTTAACTTTCAAATTACTTTTTTTCGCAGCAATACGCCGTAGGATCGATTTATGTCTAGCAAGACGTTTCTTTTCACTACTTGCAAGCGGTACGTTACTTTTAAGAGTATTGAAAACGCACTCTTGAATACACTTTATGAGATTATTATCGACGGTACGTAAAAACGCTGTTCTTTGATTTTTTTTCAGATAACATAAAGTTTTCAAAAGACTCGTGTTTTTTTCGCCGATAGATCGTCTAACGATTTTTACCGCCCCGACGGATGAATTCTTCGACGACGATGATGCCGGTTGTTTTTTTTTCTTTTTTTACCATCGCACTGTAATTGCACGAGTGATAAGTCGTGTGTGAATACGAGTCTTTTATACGCCTCCCCCTCTTTTGATCAATCTACGTGGAATGTACGCGTAATGCACCTTATCGTTGGGAAAGATACACGTCCGAAATCAATACTCGTCTGGTGTCGATTGTTTTAAATCGAGCAATAAATACCCGTGAGGCTTCGAGGTAGCGTCGTAGTACGCTTCTTCCATAAACTTAGGATCATCCTATTATACTTGACGTGCTAAATGCCGAATTTGCGCGCGATCGCGTGGATTTTTGAAAACTACTATGTAATTCGCATTGAGAGATATGTCGCGTTATCCGCGTCCCTAATGGAATAAATTTTGCGAAATGAGAATAACACTGAGAGTCTTATGATGGCTTCCTTTAATAAACAGATCTACGATAACATCGCACGATGACAACTCTATCATAAGATCGTCGATTATCACTAATTTCGGGGAGAGTGGATCGTAAGAAGAATCTTCCGGGCGCAGTAAACCCTCGTGAAATTCGATTATATTTTTCTTCGAGTTTATCGAAACGTTATTTGCATATACGTTCTTTTTTCTCACGCTACTCTTCTCTTCTCTTTTATTTTCATCGTATTGCAGGCGTTGATAGGCATCTTACCACTCGGCGTAATAAAATAAAATTCTCTCGAATCGAGCATCGGACACGTCGAACAAATAACGAAGAAATGTTTTTACGAAAATCGTTTTTCCACATCTCGTAGGCCCGCAGACGATCGACGTCCAAGAATGTTTCCAGCGCACATCCATTTCTCAAAATGAACGCGATATTCACCGTTTACGTTCAATCTCATAAAAAGAAAGAAAGTCTAACCTGTGACGTTTTTAAAAACAAAAAATTAGCGTAAAGAGCGCCCCCGTATTTAAATTTTAATATTGCTCATAGTATGAAATGAGTACGGAGGAAAAAGGTTGTCCGTATTCCGGGGGGCCAACCCGCGGCGGTCGCATGCTTGTGCTAGCGTACATTGCGGATAGCGTCGATCAACTGATGAGCGCCTGGTTAGCTCACAACTACCGATCAGCTGATGAGCGCTTGGTTAGCGCACCGCTACCGATCAGCTGACAAGCGCTACGTTGCGCTGCCCACAATCAGCTTTTAAACAAATGTTCTTGTTGGTGTGTATGTCTTGTGATAGTGGACGTATGTGAATTCGCCTAAGCTATTAACATAAGGTAGTGAAATGAAAGGAGACTTATCAACAATATTTTAAAACACAGAAACATGAATGAATCGAGTAATGAGCGAAATATTGTTGATAAGTCTCCTTTCATTTCACTACTTTATGTTAATAGCTTAGACAATATCGATCGAATTTTTAAAAATATCGGATTTAATGTTGTTCATAATGTTCCTAAAAAACCGAATCATTTAATTACACTCGACAAGGATAGACTGCCTACAGATAAAAAGGCTGAAGTAGTTTACAAAATTAATTGTAATAATTGCAACGTGTCATACATCGGACAAACAAAGAGACATCTATGTACACGTGTAAAAGAACATTTCAGCAACATCAAAATGCATTCGAGTAATTTATCAGTTATCAGCAAACATAAAATTGAATTCGATCACGATTTTGACTGGACTTTGCCTGTTATTTTGCATAGTGAAAAACACGTAAGAAAAAGAGAAATCGCTGAAATGTTTTTTATTAAGAAAAATAATAACGCTATTAATTTGCAAAAGGATACCGACAATCTAAGTAATATCTACGACAAAATAATAAAGGTCGTTTAGTCTCCAGTAACTCGTCTAAGAGTCTTGACGTGTTGTCAAACCGACACTATGTTTGTTCTTGACATCTTAAAATTATAATTTTATTTTTATTTTTACAAGTATGTTTCGCTTTTTTTATCATTTTGTAATATTGTTAGTGAAGTAATTTTGTTTTTTATTGTATTAATCTCTGTCTATGTATATCTAGATCACTTGATAAGGACTCAAAAAAGGGTCGAAACGTTGTGATTGAATAAATAATATTTACCAGTACGGTCGAGAGAAGATTCTTACCTTTCTTTAAATTCTGTCTGGCGATTCTCAAATATCTACGTTTTTATTTTTTATTAAAATATATAAATTTTATCACTGAACAATATTTTTTTATTAAAAATATAAATTTTTGTATTTATATTTACAGAGTATTTTTTTTCTTATTACTAATATCTACAACTTCTAACTTTAGTTAAACTACTCCTTGTCCTTCCTATTATAAAAATAAAATTAAAACTACGATTTATAAAATATAATATAAAGTATAATATTTACATTTTTACATAATATTTGCATTTCTATGCAAATGGCGGAAAACGCACGCGTATATGTATCGTATCTCCGTAAAGGTAGAAGAGTGTGAAGAGGAGAGCAATGTCATTGTTCCGGTAAATAACCGTATGGAGAAGAATATTGATTTTTGATAAATCTTTGTTTTAATAACACGGGCTTGCATATTTTTGTTTCGTCACGCGTTATTATATCGTGAAATGCGGTTTGCCAAATGGCTTTAAAACGAAGATTTATCAATGTCCCAGGAATCGCCTCTTCAACTTGCTTTCCGCGTGCTCCCTCTTCCCGTTCCTCCTCTTCTTCTCTTTCTTTACGCAGCAATAATTCTCTAATATTATTAAAATTAACTAAACGAGAGTTTACGAAATTCAAGGTTATATCCTTTACTTTGCAAACTTCGCGTGTGAGTCCTTCGGATGTACGGATCACATACGCGTAAAATTTCGGACCACCGGATACGAACGACTCAATGTAACTACCTTGTCCGTAGCTCGCGAGTTCATCCGTCATGTCGCCTAAAAATTGCCCGTATGCGGTTCGTATTCCTGCAGATCACCGCAACTTACATAAATACAGGAATCCGTGTCGTAATATAAAACACGCCTGTCTAATTTTTCTAAATAATCATACAATTTTAATCGCGCTTGAGCCGTCGTGTAAGCCGCTATTATAACATTAGTAAGAGGCAAAGGTACGATCGCCTCTTCTCGTAGTCGAAACAAAACATATATCACCTCGTCGTTTACAGGTAATATATCGGTTATTTCATGTTGAGGGCTAGTGAGCAAACTCATTAATCGTTCTTGTGTTTTGACAATCGCGGTATTCGGTAAGTTTGCACGTTGACCAAATTTACCCCAAAAAGAATTCAAGCATAATTTAGCAACCGAGCGTAAACCGGAATTAAGTGCAATGTTATCTTTTTCAAGAACGATTCTTTCTACTTCCTCATACTCGCGGATGTAAAGCTCTTTAGCAACGTTATCGACACACTCGCTCGGCCATCCGCTAGCTTCTTGCATTAATTGTAGAAATGTATTGATGTATTCCGTAAATAGATCCCCTTGTCGCGTACCGGGTTCGTAACGAGCGATGTTATATTGCCAAATCTCACTAACCCCTATTACGAAATATCCTTTCTCGATTGCTTTTCGTAATTCGCACGATATCCATGTACCTTCGAACTCACGTTCGTGAGCTTTGTTAGTACACGCAATTTGAGAAAATGTTGCGCAGCAACTACGACATAACCCAAATAATAATTTGCCCCGCACGCGATAGGGTAATACAGGATGAAAGAGATCGCGGGGAGGAAGTACTTTATATCGCACAACCCCCTCGACTGAATGAACCCCTCGAAATTATATTCCGATGATAATCCGATTAACTCCTCGCATTCCTCGCCTACGTATATTGTCAGGTGCCAATCAGAAAACCACTGGTCTTCAACACAAACGGATACATAGAACATACATCCACGTAACGTATTTTTTCTGTACCCGCGATCTCGTATCGCGTTACGATATTTCCTGTGCGCCCGCCGTAAAATGAGTCTCGGGGATCGAGCGGTTCGGTGTCTATCATTCGATGTCGATGTAGATATTCGCGCATCTCGACATTTTCATTCATCTCGCGATCAAAGTCGCATTCCCATTTCTCAATCACCCTATATCCGTGCTTTTGAAGGCAAAATGTCGTTGTAACGGTGTGCTCGTAATGTAAATCACACGTATCTGTACGATCCGTCGAAAGCAATCTATCACGATTTACCCAAAAACATCTTGGACAACCATGCCAAAAACAGCCGTGAAACTGTAACGCGTAATATTGCGTTATGTTATTTTCTACCGACTCGTAGTATCCATCGACTAGCGTACCATCGCGTAATCGATATTCTCGAGCGCGAGCGGCATGGATAATATGATGACCGAGCTCCCGCTCTTTCGATATCAACCATTGCAGGGCTTTACGCGAGTGAATATTCGCATGTCTGTATCCCCCCGTTGGAATGATACCGATCTCTCTTTTGCGTAAAAAGTTTTTTCTAAATACTTGCATACACGTTGAGGCGATGGTTGTGCATCCTCGAATGGACACACGTTTCCACGCTCTAAGAATACACGTTGAGGCGATGGTTGTGCATTCCTCGAATGGACACACGTTTCCACGCTCTAAAAATATTTTTCTAAAAGCCATACACGCTCGTCTAAGGATATCTACATCGTTACGACAGTAAAGCAATATTTCGCGTTGAAAATCAAACATATAATTCGTGCGCGTCATCTCGGAGTGCCACGCGAGAAATTTTTTGCGTTCTTTTATCTGCATAGAATTGGGTGAATAATATTGAACACCGAGTAACGCTCCGACATAAGACTGGTTATCGATAGTATTGAATAAATGTGGAAAAATGCCTTTATTCGTACCTTCTGCCAGTCCGAAAGCTTTGGGTAATTTGGATAAACGCATCGGCATGTAATTGATACTATCGATAAATTTCGTATGACCTAGCGTCAACACAACTATTTTCGTACCGTTTAAAATGATTCGAGGCTCTAAGATATGGTTTTTCACGATATATTTCAAAATAAATTGCGCGTCAAATGACTTCGCGTTATGCGCGATGCAAATTATTTGTTTAAAATATTTTGTCGGCCGCGTTACGAAATCTACAAATTCCTGCACGGGGTTGCAACGAAATATAAATTCGCGAATACCGCACCAACGGCATCGCACCGACATTTTATCTATTCCTGCACACTTTTCGCAAATTTGTTGAGCGACGCAGAGCGTAGGTACGTGAAATTTTACATTTGTGCTACCTTAGAGCGTTTCGTCTTGCCTCGTCTCAAAGTCATAAAACACGAATGCGACCTGGCTTTCTACGCGTTCACGAGCCTGATTAATCGAACCTTCGTCGTCATCGTCGTCGTTTCTCCGCTGATGCTGTTGTTGCTCGCTATTTCCATCCGCGAGTTTGGAAGCGCGCAGATCGGGACAATTATCGTCATGTCGACGAAGGGGAAGCATGTAACAAAGGTGATTCAAAGGCTGAAGAGAACGACACGTAGCGCAATAAGCCGTGTCGCATTCGTGTTGTTTATTTCTGATTGCGCGGGTTATTTAGAGTTTTTCAAAGCTCCTGGGATTTGCACATGAACTGTATGAGAATCCACGGTCTCACTGGAGACATCGAAATTAACCGAACGGTAGAATAGAGGAAGGATGAAATATCAGTGCTTAAGAGAGATAACAAAAATGAGTTGATCGTTTAAGAGTTTATTTGAGACACACAATTGAGATGGAGACAAAACTGAGTTCGAGACACGTAGCCTTCGCGCGACAACCTCGCTTGATCATAGCCCAGCTCAACTAACTGTTGATGATGTGCCGAGAGAAAAGAATTCCCCGTTGTAAGGGTAAAAGGGGGGAGCTGGTCGTATGTTTACTTGAGTGCGAATTAGCTGATTGGAAGCTGATCGCCAGCAAAAAACAACAAGGAATGTCACGGTCGCGGCACCGTAACGAAATGAGACTCGAAAATAATATATTTTTTACGCTGAAATAATTGGCTATACAAAGACGTGAAATATAACTAAAACGATCGAAAACTTTAATGCCGAAATATAAGATTAATTGATATGTGATAATTTTCACTTTGTCAAACTCCAAACATTCCGCCCGCCTTGGCAAATCCGCGTTGACAATATTTACGGAACGTGAGTCTATCGCGAGAATGTCTATGTTTTATTTGGATCCGGCAGCAGGCATAATTTGACAATTGGTTTCTTGAGCGTAGTGTTGGCCGTCTTCACACTGGCGACCCTGATAAGTCCGTCAGGCCCGTTGTGCACGTCAATGATGCGTGCGAGAAGCCATTTGGTAGGAGGCATCCGTTCGTCCTTGATGAGAACTAAAGACCCAACCTGAAATGAGTTTTGCGCTTGGTGCCACTTAGAGGAGACCTGAAACTAAGACAGATATTCGGCAGCCCAACGTTTCCAGAATGACTCCGTCATCTGGCGGAGTAGCTGCCAGCGCGACAGCCGAGATGCTGGGACATCACCCAGAGAAGGCTCCGGTACAGTGGTGAGAGCTGATCCGATGAGAAAATGCCTTGGCGTGAGCGCTGAGACATCCGTTGGATCATCTGAGAGAGCGCTTAGAGGGCGAGAGTTGAGAACCGCCTCGATCTGGATTAAGAGCGTGTTCATCTCTTCATAAGTGAGAAGCGTGTCACCTATGACTCGCCTGAGGTGGAATTTGACCGATTTCACCTCAGCTTCCCACTTGCCACTAAAGTGAGGGGCCGAGGGTGGATTAAACTTCCACGTAATTCCATCGTTGGCGAGCTGGGAGGCGATGTGAGTCCATTCTTTCGATGAGGCCTTGAACAATCGCCGTAATTCGAAATCCGCTCCTATGAGATTGGTGCCGCAGTCGCTCGTAATTGTGGAGCAAATCCCTCTACGGCCCGTGAACCGTTTGTAGGCGGCGATGAATCCGTCGGTCGAATAATCTGTCGCCACCTCGAGATACATCGCTGAGGTGCTCAAGCAGATAAAGATCACGAAATATCCTTTATAAGTTTTTGCACCTCGTCCGCGGAAGGTCTTGAGCGTTAGCGGTCCGGCATAATTGACCCCGGTATGATAAAAAGGTCGACATGGAGTTGCACGAGAGGCTGGAAGCTGTCCCATTTGTTGAAGCTCGGTAACTGCTCGTTGACGTGTACAAGTTACACATCGATGGATAAATGAGCGAACCGGCAGGCGACCACCGAGAATCCAAAATTTGCGGCGTATAACCGAGAGCATGAGTTGTGGCCCGCCATGTAATGTCTGTTTATGGTAATAATCCATTATGAGGTCCGTCAATCGAGAGCTGCAAGGTAAGATCAATGGATGTTTCTCCGCCGGATCTAGCTGAGACAATTGAAGGCGTCCTCGTAGTCGGAGGCGCTCTTCAGTATCGAGAAACGGAGTGAGATGGAATAGTGCGCTGGTTTTCGGCAGCTGCTTACCCCCTTGTAGGAGTCGAATTTCCGTTGAGAGATAGGCATGTTGCGTTAATTCGACCCAAAGAAGGACTGACGATTCCAACTCCGCTGCAGTGAGAGGGTCTTGCGATACAGACACAGTCCTTGAGGGTCGGAAGCGTTGGATCGCACGTATAATTCAGGCGGTAATGCGGGTCAGTCGCGTGAGAGATGAGTATCGTTTTATGAGATCCCACATATCTGGCTCTGGACTCACGATCGCGATAGCGCAATTACGGGCTCGTTCTTCGAGATGTGCGCTGGAGTCGAGCGAGAGATCTGAGACTGGCCACGCGGTCGAGAATTGCTGTAGCCACGGAGGTCCATACCACCACGACTGATCTTGCTGGAGAAGTTGAGGTAATGTGCCGCGAGACGCTACGTCAGCAGGATTCTCCTTCCCTGAGACGCGGTGCCACCGAGAGTTTGAGAGTTCTTGTATGAACACGACACGATTTTGCACGAATTCTTTCCATCTTGATGAATGGCTTTTGATCCAGGTTAACGCAACGGTGAAGTCCGTCCAGAGATGCGCTGGCGTTTGAGTTAAATCGAGAACTTTACGGATTTTGAGAAGCTGCTTTACGAGGAGTACGGCAGCTGATAATTCGAGTCGCGGAATTGTTACACGTTTGAGCGGAGTCACTTTTGTCTTTGCACTAACGAGAGTCACATGAATGCCGGCGGGAGTCACGACACGGAAATAGATAACTGCGGCAATTGCATGTTGAGAGGCGTCTGAGAAGCCATGCAATTCGGTTTCGAGAGCCGTTGAGCTGGTGCCGAACCAACGCGGAATCATAATAGCCGACACCTGTTCGAATTGCTGCATGAATTCGATCCACTGAGATTTGAGCGAACCCGGTAATTCGTCATCCCAGTCGAGACGTATTGCCCACAGTTGTTGCATGAATCGCTTCGCCATGATTACAATCGGTGCGATCCAGCCGAGAGGATCAAAGATTCGCGCGATAAACGAGCGTTTAGTGAGAGCGTTGTCTGAGCGCGGAACCGAAGGGGCAAAAAACACGAAACTGTCACTTGATCGATTCCAACGAATTCCAAGAGTATAATACGTCGTAGAGTCGCCGACGAGTAGGATCGCGGAAAGATCCTGATCGCACACGGGAATACCTTGGAGCAATTTCGGAGCGTTTGTAATCCACTTTTTCGGATTGAAGCTGCCCGCCGTGAGAATATCTTTAAGCTGCTGCATCTTTTCTTTCGTCGTAGAGATGTCTGACCCGGATAAAATGTCGTCCACGTACGTATCGCGGCATAGAATTTCGGCAGCCAGACCGCGTGTGGATTCAATGTCGTTTGCGAGCTGTTGCAGACATCGAAGTGCGAGATATGGCGCGCAAGCTAGACCGTATGTCACGGTATATAGGAGATATTCTCGCGGCCGTTCACACGGAGAGTCTCTCCAGAAAATCTTCTAAAGTGGCCAATCGTCTGGATGTACGCGAATTTGTCGATACATCTTTTCTATGTCGGTCGCGAACACGTATCGATGTCGACGCCAGCGAACGAGAATGTCAATGAGATCCGTCTGCAATTTCGGGCCGATATGCAAGCAGTCGTTTAACGATATTCCGAGATTTGTTTTCTGCGATCCATTAAACACGACGCGTAATTTCGTGGTCAAGCTCGTTTCTTTAATGACGCCGTGATGCGGCAGAAAGAATTCGCGTCGCAAACTACCATGAGAACTTGAGAGACGCATATGATCAAGTTCAAGATACTCACGTAGGAAGTCCTTATAGGCTACCTTGAGAGAAGCGTGCGTTACGAAGCGCGCTTCCATTCGTCGAAGCATCCTGAGTGCTGGAGCGCGAGAATCACCAAAGTGTCACTTACGTTTTTTCGGAGCGGTAACCAAACGATAAAGCGTCCATACGCGTCACGAGAATGCGTTGTCTTGAAGTGTTCTTCACACTGAGATTCTTCTGGGGTGAGCGTCACGTTATGCACAGGCGTGATTTCTTTCTGGGCCCAGAATCTTTGGAGCAGATCGAGGAGTTCACAATCAAGAGAGCAGTGCAGTCCATTAATTGATTGTTCTGTTGAGATGCAATTATGCTCAGTGTAGAGTTGTCCTGAGAGTATCCAGCCGAGAGTGGTTTTCTGAGCGATTGGTGTACGGCTAGCTCCTCGGCAAATGCCGTCTTCGAGAATTTGCGCACAAACACTTGCGCCGAGAATCAGATCAATTTTTCCTGGCGTTGCAAAGTTTGGATCTGCAAGCGCCAATCCATGGATATGAGGCTACTGAGCATTCGCAATAACTGCAGGTAGCAGATAAGAGGTGAGTTTCGGCAACACAAGAGCTTCGATCTTTAGAGAGAATGCCGAATTGCGTGAGATAATTTCAAAAGAGACACGTCCGTTAGAGACACTGGATCGCTGAGCACCGATCCCGATAATTGGAATTGCAGCTGAAGTGCGTGAGAGTTTTAAGATTTGTGCGACGGATTCAGAGATAAATGATGCCTCCAATCCTTGATCAAGCAACGCGCGTACTTGATAACGTTCGCCGTATGGTGAGACGACGGTAACGAGAGCGGTCGCGAGCAGTACTGACGTACTTCGAATTATACGAGATTGTGTCACATGACTGCATGCTTGAAGCGTTGATTCTTGTCCGTCGGCTTGCGCAAGATGCGTGGAGGTGAGTCCGATGTGCGAGGTCGACGGAATTGAGGCAGTCGACGACACCGGCGTTATTGCGGCTATCGGTTCGTTTGATGAGAGATGTAGCGTTGAGTAATGTTGCTTGCGACAGACACGACAGCGCTTTGCATTACGGCAGCTTTTCAAATAATGAGGACCGAGACAGTTATAACAGAGGTTTTTCGATGAAACTGTCTCGCGTTGTTGAGCGGGAGGGAGTCTTCTCAAGATATTTCGGACACGCCGAAATATAATGGCTTGAATTACACAACGCACACTGCTGTTCGGCGATGGTGGTAGCGTATGATCTTGCGTTTAGTTGAGGTCGTGTCATATTTGTCGCTGGATGCTTACGTGAGGTCGTGGATCTTTCGATAGCTTCAAGAGTATGCACGCGTCCAACGAGAAAGGTTTCTAAATCGGCGAAGGAAGGCGCGGTAGTTGTCGCGCCGAGTGTTTTTTCCCAATCCTTCAATGATTCGGAATCGAGATTGCGCACAGTCATAAAAACGATAAGATGATCCCACTGGCGCACCGGGCAGTCGAGAGCTTCGAGACCACCGAGGATTTCCTTAACGTCGCCGAGAAGTCGCTTGATTTCCGATGATGACTCGGTTTTCAGTTTGCGAATTGCGAATAACGCTGACAATTGAGCTTCAAGACCACCGAGGATTTCCTTAACGTCGCCGAGAAGTCGCTTGAGTTCCGATGATGACTCGGTTTTCAATTAGCGAATTGCGAATAACGCTGACAATTGAGCGTCAATTAGTACTCGCTTATTTTTGTAGCGAACAATGAGCATTTTCCAGGAGCGTTTGAGATTTTCACTAGAGATAGTCACATTTTTCAAGAGTTGCGATGGCTCCCCTGTCAAGCTCATCTTCAAATAATGTAGTTTCTCGACAGCCGATATATCATTATTTTTCATGATCATGGACGTAAACAAATCTCGATAATGACTCCATTGAGCGTAATCACCTGAGAATTTCAGTAGGTCAATACGAGGCAGTCAACGAGAATGAGATGCGGTAGACGTTGTCATTGAGGTCTTGGTTGCAGACGCACTCCTTTTCGGCGCGAGCTCATCTAATATGTCAAGCATGATGCCATTCGCATCGATGTATTTCTCTTCGCACAAGGCATGGAGGTTGTCGGCGAAATACGGCAGCTTTGCAATATCGGGGTTCCGCACTTTGCACAAGCTATCATGAAAACCCTGGAATTTGTCCCAATTAGCCTTGAGTGCGCTCACGCGACTTTGCACTGCTCCACGAGTTGTTTTTGTCGGTCCGAGTTTATGAAGATTTTCGACTGCGCGAGAAATCAGACCGAACAATTCATTCTGGCGAGCAATGGTGTTTTCGATTGTTGCCATCTTCGATGGAATCGGAGTAACTTGACTGGAGAAAACATAGCACTTGCGAAAGATCACTGATTTGAGAACGCACGTCGAAAGCGGCAACTACACTTACGCGAGATTCACGCACAATCGCAAATTCGGCAGCCGACTGCTGAGAACCGTTGGTGTGACAGCAACGAGACAATAAGCACGATAGTTCACTCTCACGACGTTCGGTAATTTCGATTACGAGAAATCACGAGATTCGCGAAATCCGAAGATCCGGCTCGAAGGACCAGCAATGATTGCGCGAGTTATTTAAAGTTTTTCAAAGCTCCCGGGATTTGCACATGAACTGTATGAGAATCCACGGTCTCACTGGAGACATCGAAATTAATCGAAAGGTAGGATAGAGGAAGGATGAAATATCAGTGCTTAAGAGATGATAAAAATGAGTTGATCGTTTAAGAGTTTATTTGAGATACACAATTGAGATGGAGACAAAACTGAGTTCGAGACACGTAGCCTTAGCGCGACAACCTCGCTTGATCATAGCCCAGCTCAACTAACTGTTGATGATGTGCCGAGAGAAAAGAATTCCCCGTTGTAAGGGTGAAAGGGGAAGCTGGTCGTATGTTTACTTGAGTGCGAATCAGCTGATCGGAAGCTGATCGCCAGCTGATCGGCAGCGAAAAACAACAAGGAATGTCACGGTCGCGGCATCGTAACGAAATGAGACTCGAAAATAATATATTTATCACGCTGAAATAATTGGCTATACAAAGACGTGAAATATAACTAAAACGATCGAAAACTTTAATGCCGAAATATAAGATTAATTGATATGTGATAATTTTCACTTTGTCGAACTCCAAACAATTTCTTTGAATCAAACGTCCGCAATCTTCGCAAAATCGCATAATTTTACAAACACCAACGTATTACGATTTATCATTGTATGATTTTGCCGTGCGATGACGCTCCAAGCAGGCATAATTGAAAAATTCACGTCTACAATTATTGCACCTAATACGATCCGCGAATGATTGCTCACACGGCAGCTCTCCGTTATATCGCGGACATTTATTAGAGCATCGATGCTCTCTCACATCGGAGCGGTAACTTAAATTACACGGGATGCAATATCCCCGCCCGCCTGCTGCTGCATTTAAATTTAAAATTACATTGAAATGTTTATTATTTGAACGGTATAATAGATTTAGACAAGTTTTTATTTAGACCAAAAGTATCGTCGTTATATATTATTATTGCGACATTTTCGCTTGCGAGATATTGCTGAAAACGCTCGATTTCAACAATTCCACTTCCTTCCTCCGGAATCGTGACACCGGCATTTCTCGTAAGTTGCAACGCTACCTCGCGCTGTAACACCAAGTTTTATCTTCTCACCGCATTCCATTTCGCGTGTAACTCTCTCACGCGTAAATTTCCACGCTCGTTAAAAATTAGAGCTGATACAAGCGCGCGAGGAAGACATAAATTATCGGTATTGGAAATTGTTAAAATCGAGCGTTTAGCATAACATCAAGCGTAAACCCGTTACGTCCGTGACCAATGAGAGGGGTGACTTTAAAAATGCGAATGTTAAATTCTTGCGCTATATCGTGTCCTCCGCAGCTTTGCGCTAACGAGCTTACGAGTTCCCAAATATTTTTGTAAGTCAAATCTCGCGAAGGTCGGAACGATATACCTGCGCGGCCGCGGGTTAAACTTACGGAATTAAAAGACATACCGACGTAATCCCTCAATTCGCACAAATGCAACGCGTACTTGTGAAGTTCGCGAAAAGCATTTTCTAACCACTCATACGCGTTTGCTCCTTCGGGTATCGGCCGAATACGAAAACTAATTTCTCGTCTTTCTACACCAAAAGTTCTAACCCGACGCACGTTTTCCGCTAACATTATTATATATCTAAAATTACCATCTACCACTTGATTCTGTCTCGCTACTTCTTCCTCTGCTTCTTCTTCTTCTTCCTCTTGTCCAGCAGCCGCTAATTGTCGCTCTTCGGCATCGACGGGAGTTTCCTCACCGAAGCGGGTTTGAGAATCTTTGGTGTATTTCGACGTTCCTTCCTCTGCCACTCTGTACTGTGAGAAATAAAAAATTATATTAACGAAATAAAATATTTAATAAAATATTACTCTCTTACGTTTGAATTTTTATTAATAATGTGAAATTGTTGTTATTAATGATTATATTAAGTTCACTTACATTTTAATATTCTTTTATCGGGCCATTTGTATCACCTTGCGAGGGTTAATACTCCGGTGAATATGAAACTTTGGGAACAATGTTAGGAGAGAAAGAAATTTCTAATAAAATTTTATTTAATTAAAATAAAAAATTTAAACGTAGGAGAAGATTAAGTATAAAATATGCAATTATTACCTTCCTCAGCCATCACCCCGCTATTTTCTTCTTCTTCTCTTCTTCTTCAGCAAACGTGGCGTTATTTTCATCTCCCATTTCTTCTTCTTCTTCTTCATCTCCCGTTTGTTCTTCTTGATCTTCCGGCTCTTCTTCTTCATTTTCCGTTTTCTCTATTTCTTCTTCTAACTCTTCATCTTCCTCTTTCTTCTCCTTCTCCTCCTCCTCCTCCTCTACCCCCTCCTTCACCTTCTCTTCATCTTCCGAAATCAAGTTTATTTCCTCGTCGATTTCTTCCTCCTGTTCTCGCTCCTCTACAACCACGTTTTCATTCGCTACGTTATCTAATATCCATCAGTCGTATATTATTAGTATTTCACATAATTAAAAAATCTTTTGTGTTGATATACCACTGTAGTATTTTTCTTACTTACTTTCAAGCGAAGTAAATATGTCCACCTCATCGAACAGACTTACTTCGCGAACCCGCACTTCTTCCACGTCATTGACACTTTCGACTAAATCAATAACCGGATGTTCCAGCTCCGACGTTAACACGATGCGTGCACGGCCAGGAACGTAACATTTTTATTAAAAAATTTCTTGTTTAATATTGTGTTTTTCAACAGCACGATATAATTTATGATGTTAAAAACTTACACGAAGGTCTGGGCTCCGGCGAAGAATCCGCTCGTCGTCTTCTATTTAGCCTCAATCTTAGTAATACGGGACGATTCTCCAGTACACACAACCGGTTTCTTGTGACGTGTGCGACAGGTCGTACGATACCTAAAGTTTTAGCGATTTTAATAAATAAATAATTGAGGTAGTTTTAATTAATTTATTTATAATTAAGTGTAATAAAAATAGAAACTCACCATTATTATCTTCTCCTCGCAGAACTCGATGAAAATGTAGGAGAAGATATGTGGCCTGCTGTATCGTTTTCCTTCTCACTACCGAAATAGTATCGCGACTCGATCGCCTCTCCCGCGATAATCAGTAATTCGCGAAAAATACTAAAATGTCCTAGTCGGAATAATACCGCTAGCACAGCGCTGGGATATTCCCTCGCGAATTTCCCAAAAATATTGAAGCATTTCTCTTCACTCGCGCATGCTAATTTATATATATGCTTGGAAAAATTTTTTCCGCATAAACTCTGCGCTAGTGATAGACAAACTTCAACTACTTTTTTCAAACTCATTATTGAAATTTAATGGTACACTTGCGTCGAATACGTGAGTACACGAGAGACGAAATTCAAAAATGTAACTAACTAACTTAACCCCGAGAGCCGTATTTATATGTTTGAAGAACACCTCCTTACGGTGTGGGAAATTTCTCAGTTTTATAATGTTTAAGTTTATTAAACAAAAAAAAATGATAACGCCTCTTTTCCCGAAACATTGCCTGATTTTTTTCTAACGTATAATAATATAAAATAGCTATAAGTAGTTTACGAGCATTCTAGCAGGAATTTACAATTTTATTTTACATTTTCGTCTGAGCCAACACCGCGAAATTTTATTTACCTCTTCATTAACGCCGGCGCTCCGATTTTAACATAAGAATCCGCGCGCATCAGACTGATGTCACTCCCGGTGTCGATTAAAGCCGATAGGGTAATATTTACTTAGATACAGAAAAGATTTAATCTAGGGCGATATTTACTTAGCTACAAAAAGTTTATGGAAATCAAAATGAGGAATTTTCAGGTATCTTTTCTCGATTTTATTTTATTTTATTTATTTTTTTATCTTTTTTTCTCATAGCCGTGTATTTTTACCTATGTTTTATATATATATATATATATATATATATATATATATATATAATATATATGTGGGATGGAGCACGGCTTTCTGTCCGCTCCACCCGTTATATTGTTTTGCGAGGGTTTTCGACGGACCTTGGCGACGCCCGTGAAAACTCGGGCGTGTTGACGCGATCGCGAGCGACCCGGCAGTCGGGAAAAGACCGTGCGAGAGAACACATAGAAAAGATTGTGACGACTGCCGTCGAGGCCAAATATATATATATATATATTCATTCCTTCAAAATTCTGCAATAAAATATCTATATTACATTTTATTTATGGAAAAACAACCATTTCTGGATTTTCCATCGAACCTAGTCAATTCATATCCCACAAGTAAATTTTTGGGAACTCGTCCGGGATTACGCATCGGATGGAAGGAGGCGGGTTTGAAGGTGGTGTAATGATGAGCGACGGCGGAACCGCACGGAACGATGGAGCGAGAGACGTTGCGCAGGCGGACGCTATGACAATTGTCCAGCTTAGAGACGAGTTAAGACGACAAAAATTAAGGACGACAGGTAACAAAGCTGATCTGGTGGAGCGGTTTCGGGCGGCGGTGTTTCTCGAGGGTCAGGAGGACGGAGACGAGAGTAGCGACGACGGTGGTGTGCGCGGTCAGGTGGATTGCGAGTCTGGTGATGAGTCGGAGCTCAGTGATGCGTCAGAGGATGGCCGGAGGCAAGGGCCGTCGCAGGAGCCGTTACGGAAACGTGAGAGGTGTTTATTGACATTTAAAGACGTTGAAGATGCTATCGATACATTCAGCGGTGATGATGGCAAGAACGTTAAGCAGTGGATCAGAGATTTTGACGAAACAGCAAGCCTGTGTCTGTGGAACGACGTGCAAAAGACGATATATGTAAGGAGACTTTTGCGTGGATCAGCGAAGCTATTCGTAAAGTATGAAGCACGAAGGAAGACGTGGAAGGACATCAGAACTGTCTTGAAGCGCGAGTTTTTCCAGAAGACCAATAGCCACGATGTACATTTTCAATTACAAAGGAGGAAGAAGAAAACTGATGAGACGTATCACGAATACTGCTATCAGATGTTGGAAATCGCCTCCAGGGCGAAATTAGAAATCAGCGCGGTAATACAATATATAATAGATGGTATAGCGGACGATGAGGTAAATAAAATTGTTTTGTACGGCGCGAGAAGTATTTCGGACTTGAAACATAAATTAGATATATACGAAATAATGAAAATTAGATCTAGGCATTCCAAGACGGAGGATCGGAAAAGGAAATTTATACGCGCGGAAAACGATAGTAAGCAAATTGATAAACGGTGCTACAATTGCGGCGATAAAAATCATTTGATCGCGGAATGCCCGGTGAAAGGAAAAGGCGTTAAATGTTTTCGATGCGGCACACACGGACATGTTGCTGCTAAATGTCCTACGGTAGAGAACAAACAGACGAATAAAGAAAAAAACTGTAACGCGACGCAGGGTGAGACGAAAAGTTGTTGTAAAACCGTTGCGATAAACTCGGTCGAGTTATCGGCTTTAATCGACACCGGGAGTGACATCAGTCTGATGCGCGCGGATTCTTATGTTAAAATCGGAGCGCCGGCGTTAATGAAGAGGTAAATAAAATTTCGCGGTGTTGGCTCAGACGAAAATGTAACATTAGGTGAAGTATATGTTAGCGTTTGTGTAGACGGATGTTTTTTCGGCGTAACGTTTCACGTGGTCCCTGATGCGCTGTTGCAGCACGCGATTCTTATCGGAACAGATTTTTTAAATAATGTCGAGTTGCAAGTAAAAGAAGGTGTCGTTAAAATTTCAAAAACTGCTGAAGCATTTTCCGAATTGCCTGCTGTAAACAGGATTGACCTTGGCGATGAAGTAAACGATGTAAACATAGAGCACATTATAGATCGAGAGTGTAAAGACGAAATAAGAGGAATAATATCGAGTTATAAACCCGAGAAAATTCGAGACGTAGGTATTGAGCTAAACATTGTGCTGAAGGACGAGACTCCTGTATACCAGCGTGCTCGTAGGCTGGCTGTACCCGAACAGAGGACGCTTGACGAACAAATACACAGATGGTTAGACGAGGGCATTGTTCAACAATCGTATTCTGATTATGCCAGCCCGGTCGTGCTGGTTAAGAAAAAAAATGGTGCTACGAGAGTATGCGTTGATTATCGGAAACTTAATGAGAAAATAATAAAAACGCGGTATCCTTTACCAATTATAGAAGACCAGATTGATCGTTTGCGAGGAGCTAAAATTTTTAGTACAATAGATCTCGAGAATGGTTTTTTTCATGTTCGCGTGGCGGATAATAGTCGCAAATATACGGCATTTATAGTTCCAAACGGTTACTACGAGTTCTTGCGCATGCCTTTCGGTTTAAGTACGTCGCCAGCATATTTTCAAAAATACGTCAACGCAGTATTTGCTGACTTAGTGGCAAAAAATGTCGTGTCAATATATATGGATGACTTGATTATTCCATCAAAAAATTGTCAAGAAGGGTTATTACACTTAAAAGAAGTATTACAAGTAGCAAGTTCGTACGGGTTGAGGATAAATTGGAAGAAATGCCAGTTTTTGAAAACTAGAGTAAATTATCTAGGATTTATTATAGGAGACGGAGACGTTACACCTTCCGACGAAAAAACTAACGCGGTAAAATATTTTCCAATACCGAACAATAGAAGAGCGGTGCAAAGCTTTTTAGGGTTGACTGGCTATTTCCGAAGGTTTATCCCGAGATATGCATCTGTTGCACATCCTCTGACCGAATTGTTAAAGGAGGGAGTTAAATTTTGTTTTGGTGACAAAGAAACGCGCGCGTTCGATCAGTTGAAGGAAGCTTTGGCGAGAAGACCTATTTTACGAATCTATTGCCCAAACGCGGAAACGGAGCTGCACACGGACGCCTCGTCACAAGGTTACGGGGCTATTTTACTACAAAGAGATAGCGAAGATCGTCTTTTTCATCCGGTGTACTACGCAAGTGGCAAGACCACCGATAGCGAAGTAAAATTTCATAGCTACGAGTTAGAGGTTTTAGCAATTATTAAGGCGTTGCGAAAATTTAGAATTTATTTGATAGGTATACCGTTTAAAATTGTAACAGATTGTCAGGCGTTCGCGCAAACAATGAAGAAGACGGACGTCTGCACGCGGATTGCACGATGGGCTTTGTTCCTGCAGGATTTTCAATATGTTGTCGAACATCGGCCCGGAAAGAGTATGCGACATGTCGATGCGCTCAGTCGAAATGCATTGCCAACTGCAATGCTCATAACGGAATGTCAGGAGGGCATCATTGCAAGGCTGCAAAAAAATCAAGCAGAAGATGAGGAGTTGGTAGGCATCCGAGACCAAGCAATAGGTAACCAAGCGGAGGGATACGTTATCAAAAATGGACTTTTACACAAGAAGTTGAACGGAGATACGCTAATTGTAGTTCCAAAGCTAATGCAAAACAATATTATACGACAAGCTCACGAGCGTGGCCATTTCGGTCCAGACAAAACGGAGAAGCTGCTAAAGATGAATTATTGGTTCAAGGGAATGCATAGTAGGATCGAAAAGATTGTCCGAAATTGTATTAGCTGTATTCTGACTGAGAGAAAATCTGGAAAACAAGAAGGCTGCTTACATCCTATCCCAAAAGGTGAAAGTCCGCTAGATACGTATCACGTGGATCATTTGAGTCCCCTGCCGTCTACACAAAAGAAGTATCGTCATTTATTCGTAGTAATCGATGCTTTTACGAAATTTGTCTGGTTATACCCCACGAAATCCACAAGCGCAGCCGAAGTATTAGACAGATTGACGCAACAGAGCGCTGTTTTCGGAAATCCGAGAAGGATCATTTCTGATCGAGGAACGGCTTTCACTGCGCATGACTTCGAAACTTATTGTAAAGACGAAAATATTGAGCATATCACTGTCGTTACCGGAGTCCCACGAGGAAACGGGCAAGTTGAGCGGATTAACCGTATTTTGATTCCAATGTTGACAAAATTGTCAGCACCGAATCCTGCTCAATGGCATAAATATGTAATGAGAACTCAGCGATATCTAAATAGCGTACCTTCGAGAAGCACAGGCGCATCGCCATTTTATCTTTTATTTGGCACGCCAATAAAGACGAAAGAAGATCTCATACTTAAGGATCTTCTTGAAGAAGAAGAAGCTGCGGCATTTTTAGAGAAACGTAGCGAAACGCGACGACAAGCAAAAGAAGCAATCGCTAAAATTCAGGAAGAAAACAAACGGAGCTATGACAGAAAGAGAAAAGCACCAAGTATATATAAGGAAAATAATTTGGTTGCCATTAAACGGACACAAGGCGGACCTGGTCTGAAGTTTGCTGCGAAATATTTTGGTCCATATCGGATTAAACGAGTTCTTCGGAATGATAGATACATAGTGCAGAAGATTGGCGAAGGAGAAGATCCTCGTATGACATCCTCGGCGGCGGATCACATGAAGCCTTGGAGCGATTCTTCTGAAGACGCTGTTTTGGAATAGACATCTGAGGCCAGAAGTCGACGGATGGCCGAGTGTGGGATGGAGCACGGCTTTCTGTCCGCTCCACCCGTTATATTGTTTTGCGAGGATTTTCGACGGACCTTGGCGATGCCCGTGAAAACTCGGGCGTGTTGACGCGATCGCGAGCGACCCGGCAGTCGGGAAAAGACCGTGCGAGCGAACACATAAAAAAGATCGTGACGACTGCCGTCGAGGCCAAATATATATATATATATTCATTCCTTCAAAATTCTGTATTCGCGTAAATCCCAATAAAATATCTTTATTACATTTTATTTGTGGAAAAACAACCATTTCTGGATTTTCCATCGAACCTAATCAATTCATATCCCACATATACATATATATACATATATATAGGATAATATTTACTTAGATACAGAAAAGATTTAATCTAGGGCGTTATTTACTTAGCTACAAAAAGTTTATGGAAATCAAGATGAAGAATTTACAGGTATCTTTTCTCGATAGCGATAGGAATTTTATATTTTCTCTGTAGTCAGATTTAAAAATTATATCATTTATATTGTTTAAAAAATTCTCCTTTTACATAATTTTTATTATTCTGCGCATGCATTTTTCTCCCTACTACTTTATTGTTTAAAAAATTCCTCTTCCACATTAAAAATTATATCGTTTATATTGTTTAAAAAATTCCCCTCCCACATTATTTTTATTATTTTACGCATGCATTTTCTACCTATTACTTTATTGTTTAAAAAATTCCCCTTTCACATTAAAAATTATATCATTTATATTGTTTAAAAAAATTCCCCTTCCACATAATTTTTATTATTCTGCGCATGCCTTTTCTCCCTACCACTTTTCTATTTTATCTTCCTTCTTATAAATTTTCTTGAAAATCTTCGCTCACTCGTCTTTCATCGTCCGAACTTTCAAGTTCGTTAGTAAAAAAAGTTTGTTAGTAAAAAGTTCTCGATTTTTCGATTTTACCGCGTCTTTGATTATTAAATCTTTGATTTTCTACGCGGTAGTAACTACCATGAACAATCATAAGAAAATCGAGCAACAACCGCGCATGTTGTTGTCAACAACATACGGATTGAATTCATCCTACACGAAGAAAATTCAAGTGGGTCTTATGACGGAAGACAACGTTAAACTGAATTTTCTGTCTGCTGTTAAATTAACATCTCACGGAGCTGCAGGGATTTGCTTCGACATGGAATTGTGGCAAAAATTTCAAGAAAACATGGAAATGATGTCGACCTACTTAAGCGGTGGTAATAAAATTAATTTGAGCTTGATTATCTTTAACAAGATAATTATAAATTTCACTACATATGGTGCTAGAGCCATACTAATAACGTATCGTGAAAACGAGCAAGAAGATCTTTCTTTCGAAACTGCGGAGGATGCGAACGCAAACGGACCGAAGACGAAGAAACGTAAAACTTACAACATTGCGATAATCATGCAGAGAACGACTTTTCAAGGTGTAGAAATTATAGTTGATTGTTTGAAGGCTAATTTAAATCGCCTAAATTTTATTTCAATTAATGTCGACGAATGTGCTCGATATTTAATTAATGAAATACAGTTTAATCTTTCTGTCAGAGGTAGCATCAGTAGCAATATCGTGAAACTCACGATCAGAGGTAACAGTAAGGAAATAGAACGTAATGTACGTACCCAGCTAAAAGATTTAACTTTTTTCGATGTATACTTTGAGATAACATTTTTAGAAATAATTTCACTTTATTTCGAACAAATTGTACATGCAATCATAGCAAAACGTAAATTTTAATAATTATTCGACGAATATTTTCTTGAAATGTTTGTGAATAATTTTGTTCTGTAAAAAAATTTTAAATATAAACCATATTTGTACTTTTAAAACCGTTCGATTTTCTTTCACTTCCTCTTTCCAGAAATTTCCTCAACGTGTATGTTCCTGTTCACCTTTATTAAGCCGCGCGTTATTTTTAAATAAAATTTTATTTATCATTTTTTCAACAATAAGCATTCTTTCTAATCTACGATGATGTATTATTTTTACCGCGACACGAGTCAGTATGCTCGCCTGAACAGATATTTGCCTGTTCTTTTTTTATTGCCCTACGGCATCGTCAGCCACTACCTGCCACCGGTAGTTGATCCTTGTTCGACCGTATGATGCTTTTCTTGGTCAAACTGTTTTTACCCCACCCCGTCCAATATCGGCCATTTGATTCGACGAGCTATCCTTGCCAAACGTATACCCGAACCCTCATACCATACTCTACGCAACTTTAGCTTAAATGGCTCATCTAATCCTTAGACTAGTAAGATCTCGTTTAGCTCAGCATACTAGGACCCTGCTCGGAAACGCGAAGGTCCCGGGTTCAAATCCAGAGAAAATTTAGAAAAAATAAAAAAATTCTCATCCCTCTCCTCTCCCGCTTTTTGGGGCCAGTCGCCATTTTTTTTCCCCACAACACCCGTAGTCGGAAAAACCAGACGCTGGTGGTGGGGAAAAGATAAGCCACGCCCACGCCGCCAGAGGGGCCGGTGGTGGGGGTTTGTTTTGACGGGCCATACCTGCCACTATACTACTCACTATATTTTAATATACATATAAATCAATTCCTTAATTACAATATTCTACATAAAAAATTATAAGGATAAGATGCAGTAAAAAGTGAATAATTTATCAAGGATAGAGAATAATTTATGTTATATTTTATATTTTATTTGACATAAAATATGTTACATCAACTGTATAAAATATCTCATAAAATATTTATCTTTCGATATGGTCTTACCTTAATATCCCAAGTAGCAAACCTTACCTTAATATCCCAAGTAGCACTACCTGGGATACATTTATGTACAAAATAATTAAAGAATCAATAAGTGTGTCAAAGAAAACACATATATGTATATATTTAATTGTTTTTAACAAAAATATATAACTATTAATTGTAAATTATTACAAACTGGATATCCCAGGTATAGCAAGCTGTCGAATGACGTCATTTTGACGTCAGCTTGCTACCTGGGATGATTTCCAAATATTTGTCTCTGTTAATATTAAAATAAATTATCTTGGAAATAATGTACGAAAGAAAACATGGTAGATATTTTATAGAGAACTGATCAAAAAATTATTCAAAATTTAGACATTCAAACAGCAGAATGAACAGGAGAAGCGTCGCGAAAAAATACATATGATTGAGTTGCAGCAACTACAAAATGAACAATCGATACAGGAAGATCGTTTATGTGAGATTCTCAATTCTTTGGAAGGGAAAACAATCTGTGGGACATTAGATTTTCTTAGCAAAGTAAGTTTTTGCAGTTTTATGTAATTGAAATAATTTATTGCTATTAAAATAATTATCTCCTTTATCTTCAGGAACTAGTGAGATTAGAGGATGAACGTAAGACTCATGCTTTTGCTTTACTTGCCGAAAGAGAAAGATGTATGAGGGAAGCTGCTGAGGCTGGTAGGCGACAATTAGAACGTAATCGACGACGAGAATTCGACGAAATGTTTAAACAAATTGTCAAAGTAAATCAGGACTCGATAGAAGCTTATTTGGAAGACATTATAAGGGAAGGTGTTGAATGGATGTCTGATAAAACAGCCAAAGAACATGTCTTACAGCTTTATAAAGTGAATGACATATCAAAACATGAAAAGTGAGATTGGTGACTGATAAATATATAAACATATACAGGGAAGGGTAAAAGTTCCGGAACGGCAAAATATTTCAGAAAATGTTTCAAATAAAAAGAGTAATTTCAAAGTCTTATATAACTCGAAAAGTGCTGAAAAAATATTTTATTTTTTGGAAAGGTCTCGACATCAGCTACAAGAATATGGAATACCCCCTATAAAAAATAGGGGGTTTTATTTAAAATTTCATGGTGACCTTGACCGGATTTCTTAAGGTCAAATCATCTTAAAATCAAACAAATAACATTACCAAATAGTTTTTTAAGCCCTACTCTTTTTGTTTCAAACAATTTTTTTATTAAATCAATATTCTCTGAAAGATTTTGCTGTTCCAGAACTTTTGCCCCTCCCTGCATAAGTTATACATAGTAACATATAAAAGATAGCAAAAAATATTTTCACAGCATGGATAAGTTGACAGAAAAGGAATTGGTAACGGATATGATCTATAATTTTGTTTTACCTGAAGTGGAAAAACACAATGTGAGAAAAAACATTTGTGATAGACAACAAAGTTATATGCGAAATGCATATATATCAGTTTACGAGAAAATTTTAAATTTGCCATTTATTGAACCATCAAATCGAAAACTATCATCAAATCAAAAAGTTTGTATAAAAATTAAACAATATTATATATATATATATATATATATATATATATCCCAGCAAACACAAATGTTATAGTAATATAACATAGCTATAAATGAATTTTGGAAATAATCGACCAAATTAGCACGTAAAATCGTTTATTTAATTTCACAACGTTTTGACCATATGGTTGTGGTCCTTTCCAAGTGCAACTACAATAATTATTAAACATATTATTATTATCATCAACGAAACACTAATATAAAGTTCACAAATAAAAGCGCACGTAATACTTACAAGTAAAAATAGTAATATTTAACTCATCATAAAGCAACAATCAATCTCAATTTATAGTGAAATATACAAGTCAAAATTAAAACTAAATTGAAATTGTGACACAGCCATAACATATCCCAACCAAGGATCGTCAGAATCTAACATTTTAAGTGAGATTATTTACACGACCTTAATTATTTTATTATATATATCGTTAAGACTCTCTATATCCCTCTGTGAGTTTATGTTGTTGTTTAGTTTTTTAATATAAAACATTTCGGCTATCTCTCCCTTTCTCATATGTTTTTCCGTGTGTAAGACGTTAAATCTATTCCACTCAAAATCATGTTCAAATTCAGATCAATGTTTACTTATAACCGAATGAACTATGATGTAATTTAATATTATTACAATGTTTCTTAACAATTTTACATGCTAGTTTGGTCGATTATTTTCAAAATTCATATTTAATACTAGTGACTGTCATTAACAACTGGGAATTTATAGATGTAAATGTTACATTGTAACATAACTATTACATGTACTGTAACATTTATGTTTGCTGGGATATATATATATATATAAGATATATATATAAGATATAAAGGAGATAATATATATATATATATATATATATATATATATATATATATATATATATATATTATAATCGATTCTGATAAAGTTGAGATTGACAATTTATTACACTATTTTTTATATAAAAATATACATTATTTGTTTCTTTATATACAGGTACTAGATATTGATGAGGCAAAAGAAATAGAATTTCCATCCCACAAGATAGATACGGAAACACATAAGAAATCAAACTAAATTTAGAAATAAATTGACAAGTCATATTTTAATGGAAATTCAATAACTGGTATTTTAATCTAAAAAAGCTATTTTTAAATCTTATATACTCTGGTGAAAATAAATTTACAATTTTTCACGCAAAATTATGTGAAAACTATGATTTTTTATTATATTTAATTACAAGTTTTTGAATTATTTCAACGTAATTTTTACGTCAAATCTACAAGATTTGGGTCATATTTGTAGTTTTCGATATGTAAAAAATTATGATTTTCTACAATTACATTACGTAATTTAGTTGTAGAAAATTACAACTTCTTTTTCTTTTTAATCTATTTTTGACCCAGTCAAGAAGGTGACTTTCGGCCATCAGCGGGTTGGGTAGATAAATCTTCGTGCCCGTATTTCAGTCACATACAAGTACTCGTTTAGATGTGTTGTCGACTAGAGGAATAAAAGGAGAGAGCAATTAGACTTTTATTTGTATCGATTTGAAAAAGGAATGTATGGCCTGGATTATGTCCGGGATGAGTTTGCTCTGGACATAATCCAGGCCATACATTTCTTTATTTTAGAAATTAATAATTTGTTAATATCTGTGTGGGTTTTAATCTTTAATTTGTTAAGTATGGATATTAATGAAGGTCTTTGATGATCGTATGTTGGACACGTCCAAAGTATGTAGTTATCCCATCTTGAAAAGGGTTTCCACAAAGGCAACTTGGATTAGAGACGATCTTGCATCGATAAAAACTTTTATTGAGATTGTAGTGGTTCGAGCGTAGTCTGCAACAGATGGTGATAGCTTCTCTTAATAAATTTTAGTACTCATAGAACCAAGATTTCATTTTAAATTTAGTAAAATAGCGGAAGTAAGCAGTCCCTTTTTTATTGGCCAACAGTTTCAAATAGCTGGTCGTGTGTGAGATCATTTCCTTCTTAATTAGACTGTGTAGATCAGAGTACGGGATGAGTCCCATACTTCACAACATCCGTAATAGCATTTTTAGTTTGAAGGTCCGCGGTTTTGTTTCCAAGAATACCACAATAAGAGGGAATCCATATGATTTTAACCTCTAGGCCAGCTTTTTTCGATATGTATAATTTGGATTTAATTTGGTGAATGATATAGTTATAGTATTGACCCAAATTTTTTGAGCAGAGAGCTTGGACCACGCTGCGCGAATCCGTGAAAGTCACCGCTCGGGCAATGGAGTTGTCAAGGATGAAATGGAGTTGTCAGGATGAAAATTATAGGGCTTGGCAAACGCTTCTGCCGAAAAGACAGAGCAAAGGGAGTACGTTTTAAATTTTAAATGTAAGTTAAGGGAGGGGAGGTAAATGGCAAATCCTACACGTATTCTTCTTCCGAGATTTTAGACGCGTCGGTAAAGAATAAGTGATTATAAAGTATATAATTCGTTATATAATATTTTAAAATATTAGTTGGGGGAATGGGGACTATCTCTAATAATACTTTCCGCGTCAGCAGAAAAAGTGAATTTAGCAAATATTGGGAATACATTCGTCCAGTAATCAATAGAATAAAATGAAGAGTAGGTGGAGTTCGCTATTAAGTGTTTATATTTAAGGAGATTGCGAAAACACTTAAAAAGGAGATATGTTTCCGAGGGGTTTTTCTTTTTTGAGTTGATGGAACATATGTTTAAGTAGCATAGCTTATCTATAGTAATATGATCATCTAGGCTGAAAGCTTTTAGAACATATTTGGAGGTGAGATATTGAAATCTAAATTTCAAAGGAATTTCACCAGCTTCAGCAAGTAGAATGTTAGTAGGTGTAGTTCTACACATTCCTAAGCATTTTCTGAGAGCCCTGAATTGAATCTTTTCAAGTTGTTGGATTAAAGAAATCTTATTAAATGGGAAACAGGAGCAGCCATATTCTAAGGAGCTTCTAATGAGAGCTCTGTAAATATGTAGTAGGATATGTAGTAGGATAATATGATGAAGCACCCCACTAGGTTCCCACTAACATGCCAATGATATTAAGTAATTTAGAGCATTTATTGCTAATGAATTTTATATGTTCACATTCCCAGACAAGTAATAGTCAAAATATAATCCAAAAAATTTGCAGGCGGAAGAAGATCGAATATTAACATCACAAATTGAAATAGAAAATGAGCAGGGATTCACATGTTTTTTGGTAAAGACTAAGAGAGTGGATTTTAAGAGTAACACAGACAAGCCCCTAGACATGAGGAAGGATGAGACGCGACTGGTGGCTGACTCGAGCTTCTTGATAGAGCTATGAATAAGGTGGGAGGTGTGAAACATGACTAAGTCATCTGTATATTGAAGAATTTTGCAATCATTACCAATTTGTTTTTTGAGTTTGGCAACATAAATGTTAAAGAGAATTGGACTTAAAATAGAGTCCTGAGGAACTCTATTTTGTAGGAATGGTATATGTTAAAGAATTCTCCATTATTATTTTAAACGCTTCTACATTGGATAAGATTGTGTATAAAGTGGCAAAGGTTAGGGGGAGACCAAGTTCCAGTAGATCCTTGATCAAGATGTTCGGAATGATATTATCGAAGGCACTATGGTAATATCTAAAAATAGATATACTGAGGCTCCTCCTTTTGAAAAGGCCGAATGTATTTCTGTTGTGAGAGTCGTAATATTGTCTTGACAAGATCTGAAAAATCGAAATCCAAATTGCGATTTGGGGAGCTTCAAATTATGTTCAAGTCACCAGTCGAGTCTACGTAATATAAGCTTTTCAAGTATTTTCAAACAGCAGGATGTTAGAAAAATAGGTCTGAATTTTCTAGGAGTAGATTTGGGCATCATAAATATTAGAGTGTTTCCAAGAGTCCGGAAAAAGGCCTGACGTAAAAAATTGAGAAAAGTAATAGTTGATAAGAGTGCGGAAGTTGGGAAATGATATGATAATCAATCTGGTCAGCCCCCGGGGCTGACTTTTTTTAACAGAGTGTAGAATTTGAAAAAATTCATTGAAGTGTCAAAGTATTTACAAGTATAGTTCGTATTCTGAGGGTGCCGTCACATGAGGCGTAGCTTGCGTACGCGTAACTTGCGGTAACTTACGCCGACCAATCACATCGTCTCATTTCAGTATCAGCTTCTGTCTAGTTATTTTATGCTTTGTACGCTATTATTGTTACAACAAATTCAATATCTGGCGGAAGAAACGCTGATGCGTATTTGTAAAAAAAAACATAACTCCATTTGTGCGTTCTTCTGCCAAAGACTAAAGACAGAGAAGAAGTTAATTTTAATCTATCCATACCTATACATTAATAAGATGAACAAGAATAATCAAATAAGGGTAAGTTAACAAAAATCTAATTTATTATATAAGCTTTAATAGCGTTCGATTAAAAACAGTCTACTGCTCACGGCATGTGATACAAAATTTCAAGTTTAAATTGTATATTAGTAGGTCTTCGTACTTTTTGCATTTGAAATCTGTTTTCTCTTTCTCTAATATTTAACATATATTGATTTCTTGTTTTACATGCATGAATTTTTGAGAATTTTGAGCAATATGAACATCATAATGCATTATTTTCTACATTGCATGTTTGAATCTTTTCAGCACAAATGCGGGTATTGTGGATGGCTGTTCCAATTTTCTACTAATTTTGTCGAGCATGAATGCTTCAAGCATTATGTGGAAGATAAGGATCGCATTGTTGTAGATTAAAATTTTGTCGTGACAATATGTTATAACAGTACGAGGGCAGTCCGATAAGTACTTAGCCTCATCGCCCGATGGTGCCAGTATCGCAAGAAAGTTTGACTATCGTGTAGTACATTCTTAGACGGCTACTGTCAAAATTTCAGCCGAATCGGACTCGTAGTTTTGTTTTGACCGCGTGTGGAAGCGGGCGTGTCCGCGGATTTTAGAAAAATGAAAAAAGAGCAATATCGGTCGGTGATTCGATTCTTGTTTTTGGAAGGGAAATCGCGCAGCAAAATCAAAGATGTCGAAATGAAGAATCTTTGATTTCGCTGCGCGATTTCCCTTCCAAAAACAAGAATCGAATCACCGACCGATATTGCTCTTTTTCCATTTTTCTAAAATCCGCGGACACGCCCGCTTCCACACGCGGTAAAAACAAAACTACGTGTCCGATTCGGCTGAAATTTTGACAGTAGTTGTCTACGAGAATGTACTACACGATAGTAAAACTCTCTTGCGATACTGGCACCATCGGGCGATGAGGCTAAGTACTTATCGGACTGCCCTCGTATGTTTACTACATTCTTTGCATATATTTTGTTGTATCATTTTATTGTATTGTTGTGTGCCTCAGGTAAGGCACAAGGGGTCGCGCCAAATTGGGATGAGGATCCGAAGCGTCAGGACTTATTTCGGGTGTATTTAATGAACACACGTCACTTTTTATTATTAAAACACTTTTATTCCAATTACCGCTTGACTTTTCTTTATTTCAACACTGTTACACTTGTGTGTATATCTGTTTAGTGGCACTATTTAACTATAACTTTGCGTATCGCGCGCGACTGCGAAAAGATGTTAAAGATCGCACGCGGCTAGCGAGGTCGTTTAATTAACGACTCGAGATTGACTTCGGAGCGACTTGGGAGCGACTTAGCGACTGACGCGAGTCTCTTGCTCTGTTTTTATAATATCGCTTTTTGGAATTTCCTTGATCGGAAGGGGTGCCTGGCAACAGGCCCCCTCGGTCAAGGACCTAGGTGCAAGCGAGGTAAATTCAAAGTCCTTCTGCTTTGCTTGCACGTTGGGCAATTTCGATGCCGCGTATATCTCGCCGCGTATGCGTTTTTACGCGGTCAGTGTCCGTCGTCAAGCGGATGCAATATGAGTAGTTATTTCTTAATAGTAGTTATTTCTTAATAGTTATATCTTTTAAGGATATAACAGTATTATAGTAATTAAATGTATTTATTTATTTAATAATCCAAGAGAATGCAAAGACTGCGGAAGGGCCTACAGATACTTTGAATGAACTCTTAATCGAAGCAGTGAGAGCAAGGAGGGGATTGTACGACTATCGCATACCAGCAAATGAAAGGACCAATTTGCGGAAAAATGCATTGTGAATGGAAGTGTCTAACACTCTAGAAGGTACTATTAATATCTCTTGTGAACACATGCAAATATTTTATACATTATAATTAAATAAATTAAATTTTTAGGAGCTTTTAATCCAGAGGAGGCAAAGGCCCGTTGGAAATATTTAAGAGATAATTATACTAAAGCGCGTAAAAAGATTAAAGATTATGTTCCTAGTGGATCGACTGCTAGTGGACAAAAGAAATCCAAATTTCGATTTTATGACATAATGAAATTTTTAAATGACTTCCTTGAGACACGGCAGTAAGTTCTTTTTCTTCAATATGCAAAAATGTGTCACTCTTTTTTTTGTCAATTTGTCAAGGCAAATAGATATAGAAAACAATTTTTCATGTCCAATACCCTCATGTAGGATGTTATATGTATATATAAACATACATTTATTTCAGGACTGTGAGCTCATTGCCAAACGTTGATGAAAAATATGGAACATTTGAGTCATACGAGGATGATACCAATAGTTTACCTTCAATGCAGACTACCATTGATGTTTCACCAATACTGACTCCCACTTGTGTTCCTTTACGAACGCCTACACCAACTCTCATTCCTCCAAAGACCTTAATACCTAAAAGCGTCTCTCCACAAACGCCATTCAGTACTTCGCGAATATTGGCGACAAATGAGAAAAGTTAGTATATTTTATATAAAACACGATATACCGATCTAATATTCTTAATATTCTTATCATTAGTATATTTTGCTTCAATTTCCTTTGATGATAATAACTACTGTAAAACGTATTTGGAATTTTAAAAAAATATATTATTAGAATAAAAATTTTAGTTAAGAATAAAATAGTTTATTTACAATATAAAGATTATTAATAATTTAATTTAAATATCAAAATTTTAATAAATTAAAAAATAAATATAATAAATATAATAATTAACAAATTTTAATAAAATGTACATTATTTATCAAACAATATAATCATTGTACATTATTTATGTTTTATTTATATATATATTTGTATATATATATATATATATATATATATACAAGGTAGTCAAAAAGTATCGGACCCCCCTAATATTTCCGTTCCCTTGCATTTTACAAGAAAATGTTTCAGACAAAAGTTGTAGGGTTTAAAAAGATCTATTTACTGATCTTATCAGTTTGACCTTGGATGGCGTCGCCAAGGTCAGATCGAAATTACATTAACTTTTTTAAACGGAACACCTAACTTTTTATTGCATATTCTTGTAGCTTATCTCGAGACCTTTCCAAAACACTACAAGAAAGTTTATTTTTGTTGAGTACTTTCCGAGTTGTGAGGCTTGAAAGCTACAGTGTACTGTAGTGTGGGTCCAGCCAGTTAAGGCAAGAGTGGCGTGTGGGTCCGGCCTGCTGGACCCACACGGTACTCTTGCCTTAACTGGCTGGACACACGCCACACTTGCCTTAACTGGCCGGACCCACACGCCACTCTTGCCTTAACTGGCTGGACCCACACTACAGTACACTGTAGCTTTCAAGCCTCACAACTCGGAAAGTACTCAACGAAAATAAATTTTCTTGTAGTGTTTTGGAAAGGTCTCGAGATAAGCTACAAGAATATGCAATAAAAAGTTAGGTGTTCCGTTTAAAAAAGTTAATGTAATTTCGATCTGACCTTGGCGACGCCATCCAAGGTCAAACTGATAAGATCAGTAAATAGATCTTTTTAAACCCTACAACTTTTGTCTGAAACATTTTCTTGTAAAATGCAAGGGAACGGAAATATTGGGGGTCCGATACTTTTTGACTACCCTGTATATATATATATATATATATTTATTACAGAAAATAGTACATAATTAATAAAATATCAAATAGCGCAAACATACCAATAAAAATGCATCAGCTGATAGTCCGCTAATACATTCTTATAAATAGACTTTGATCAATCATGCATTTACCATGATTCACAACGTCTTGAACGCCAGATTGCAAAGGGTGATTTCAGCGTAGCTGGGAATAATCGCAACAGCATCACCTGTTGCCATATCCTGTGGAATATTCAAATATACAATAGTTATAACATTATGAATTAGAGAGGACATATGTTGTACAAATTCTTGAAAAATTGTATCATTAATTAATTGAAAAACAACGAGTTGTCACTGATCTGAACGGACAGACGTTGTTGATTGTAAAACGCCACAAACGTACTGGTTTCGTCTATGTCGTGAATTGATGGTACTACAGCAACGCGTTGACCACCAGACTTTCCACATCCAGCTGAACACAAATGGTGGAGAAGGTGCCCGGAGTTCGCGGCGCAACTCAAACTTTCCTCGAAATCCGTCAGTAATTTGTTGTCGTCGTTCTCGCTGCTGCCTAAATCAGGTTTCTCTGTAAGTGAGCACCACAGGCCAAAATTATTTCTGTGCAAATGTCTTTAAACGAGTTTTTGCTTTTTGCGCATTCTGTTTGTTCTGTTTCAATGTAAGTTCTGTTTTTTTACAGTTTTGATTACATCAAGTTCCCAAATATTAAAGAAAAAAGCACGAGCTTGAACCATCCAAAAGAAGAAAAGTAAAACATTACAAAGTATGTAGAACAAAAATATAAGCAATTTAAGATTTTTTACTTTGTTTTATATTTTATACTTTATATTATTAGTTACAGATTTTAAAAGATAAATTATGGATACCTGTACAGAGAGTACCAGTACCAGTACTAAAGAGAGGAGCAAACTAAGTACTTGGTGTGAGGAAAGTACACGTTTATTATTAGATAAATATGAGCAATATTTACCTGTGTGTGTAGTTGGGCCAATGAAGCAATTTAAATGTAAAAAATCAATGTGGATACAAATATCAAATGATATCGCAACAGAATTAAATATTGTACG
Organism: Nylanderia fulva; assembly: GCF_048542155.1. Taxonomy (NCBI): domain Eukaryota; kingdom Metazoa; phylum Arthropoda; class Insecta; order Hymenoptera; family Formicidae; genus Nylanderia; species Nylanderia fulva. The sequence continues at coordinate 49,876 of NW_028190424.1, read as the reverse complement.
AAGCAGTGTGCAATGTGAAAATCGTTATAAAACTATTTTAAAACGTAAAATGCAATCTGTTAGAGGCAATCAACAATCAGGTGCAAAACGAACGTATTGCGCAGAACGTGTAACTAATACAACCAATCGTAGATTAGAGTTTCCGTTGTATGCTTTAACAGAAATGCTAAATAGGACTTGTGATTGGTTTTCGTAACCTACGCGTCCCGAATAATACGCTTCATGGAAAACCGATGCTTTGGGTTCCGTAAAACGCGCATATTTAAAATGGCTGGCAAAGTGACAAGAGAAACGAAATATGTAGAAGACGAGAGCCCTCACTGCTTCGATCAAGAGTTCATCCAAAGTATCTGTAGGACCTTCCGCAGTCTTTGCATTCTCTTGGATTATTAAATAAATAAATACATTTAATTACTATAATACAATAAAATGATACAACAAAATATATGCAAAGAATGTAATAAACATACTGTTATAACATATTGTCACGACAAAATTTTAATCTACAACAATGCGATCCTTATCTTCCACATAATGCTTGAAGCATTCATGCTCGACAAAATTAGTAGAAAATTGGAACAGCCATCCACAATACCCGCATTTGTGCTGAAAAGATTCAAACATGCAATGTAGAAAATAATGCATTATGATGTTCATATTGCTCAAAATTCTCAAAAATTCATGCATGTAAAACAAGAAATCAATATATGTTAAATATTAGAGAAAGAGAAAACAGATTTCAAATGCAAAAAGTACGAAGACCTACTAATATACAATTTAAACTTGAAATTTTGTATCACATGCCGTGAGCAGTAGACTGTTTTTAATCGAACGCTATTAAAGCTTATATAATAAATTAGATTTTTGTTAACTTACCCTTATTTGATTATTCTTGTTCATCTTATTAATGTATAGGTATGGATGGATTAAAATTAACTTCTTCTCTGTCTTTAGTCTTTGGCAGAAGAACGCACAAATAGAGTTGTGTTTTTTTTTACAAATACGCATCAGCGTTTCTTCCGCCAAAAATTGAATTTGGTGTAACGATAATAGCGTACAAAGCATAAAATAACTAGACAGAAGCTGATACTGAAATGAGACGATGTGATTGGTCGGCGTAAGTTACCGCGCGTAAAATATGTACACCAGCGTACGCGTAACTTACGCCAAACTCGATCAACCAATCACCTCGTTTTAGTTATTATACGCAAATTCATCTAATGATTTAACGTAATACCAATACGCTGAATTCAATTTTTTGCGTAAGCTGCCGAAAAGTCGCATAGTTATAACAATTTTATATATGTGATTTGCGTATAATTTCATAATTTTGCGATGTGTGCTGAAAAATAAATAATCAAATTCGAGTAAGAACAAATTTTAGAAATAAAAATTATCCATTCAATTTAGATATAATAATAAATATAATAATAGATATAAAAATAATAGATATAATAAAAATTAGAATATTTTATTTTTAATAAATTAATCAATAAATTAATAGTATTAACTAATTCATTATATGTTGTTCATTAGCATTTTTGAGTATTTGATTGCTGAACTATATGAATAAAACCTGTTAAAATAATACTTTTATTTTTTTATTTACATATTTTCTTATTTATTTATTATTATTTATTATTTACATACTTTTTATTTATACACGCTGCACCTTATCCATTTACTTCATCATTACATACTTAACCTAAGTTATGATTATGCACATTTTACGATAAATACCAGGTATCTAATTTACATGGCGCGTATTTAACAATACGCCTAAATAATAATAACCAATAGAAACTCGATTTTAGTATTTCTGCTGTGTTCTACAACAGAAACTCTAATTTTTATTGATTAGATTTATTACGCTTTACGCGAAATTTAACTAAATACGCTCCACGTAAAAAGGCATTTTTTAAATGGCGTAAGTTCTGGCATATTATTAGAATACGCAAAGTACGCAGCAGTACGCGCGTACGCTTCTTACGTCGCATATGACGGCACCCTTACGCCTCATGTGACGGCACCCTTAAAAGTTCGGTCTCCTGTTCTCTAATAGGGTTTTCGAGTGTAACATCTCGTCATTTTTTCGAAACCGTATTTTTGTGCGCTACAAATCTTTCTAAATAATTACTTAAGAAATGCAATTGTATTTCTCAATATTACTATTATTATTCACTATTCATAATTATTGGGACAATTTTACTAACCGTACTAACATATAGGGTCTTCCTAGTTCTAACTAAACGGCTCAGCCAATCGGACAGCGTCACTAGACCTCACCTGAGCGCATACTTCCAACCATACGACTAACTGAACCGCATATAGATGCGACACTAACATGTTCAAGATTAAGAAACAATAGAACTTATGGAATCATGCCAGTAATAATTAATAAAAAACCACTCCTCAACGTTTAAAGTCGACCAGACTGGCGAAAAAAACTTCGCCAGTCTGGTCGACTTTAAACGTTGAGGAGTGGTTTTTTAATAATTATAATATTTCAAATACTTAAATGATTGATAAGATGCTTCAACCACCTTTTAAAAAAAGGGGCTTCTAGCCTTGATAAAATTATTATGAAGATTCCATAAATCTCTAGCTATGCCTGATCTGAGAAACGCCGTTTTATCGGGCGTTAACTTGTCAATTATATTCACGAAACCTTACCTTCTAGATTATTGAATAATCTCATCAAAAATGACATTTCAAGAATTTAAGATTTTAAGATCTAATCTATAATAAATAAATTACAGTAAGATTTACGTAAATATAACTATATAAGAGAAAGGGCATATATCGTATCATGTAATCGAAATATATAACCCGAACTCTCGCCGCTACATCGTGGAATTGTAATCATATAATTTAGAAATTCTCAGCGCTCCCGCTTATATATTAGCGACGATTTTCTACCTTATAATTTATTCCTCAATTTTAAGTAATATAAAATAAATTATATGAATTGTATGATTCCACGTTTGTAAGAAATAAGCACATCTATGCGCGAACTCTCTGAAATACGCTCTTTAAAATTTAATAATCATGTTGATTGAATTTATCCGTTAGTTTTAAGGCGATTTAATTCTCAACTCTGTCGGCCGAAAAACCCTCGCTACTGTTCGACGCTTCTTGGAATCTGTATCTTGGCCGAATCGTTATCCACCCTCCCTCCATACCGCATCGCCTCGGTACCCTACGCGCCGAAGCCCATATGCATGTCATAAATTATGCCTCTATTTGGAACTCTTGCCCTCCTAGACATTCCATTGGCTCTCCTCCTTTTTTCCACACATATCACTTACACCGATGATCTCGAGATACAGTTTACGAAGGAACCCCCACCAAAGGGCGCAAAGTACAAAGACTTTTTCCGATTTCGATGGGTATATAAACCCTGTCGGTCCCAGCATCAGCGCGGCATAATTATACTCGGCATATTACGACACACTAGATACTGCATCTCATTGTGTCACTCTAAATTTCTGTACAAAACTTTGTCACGCGTTCGCCGTCGACGACGTTGACTTTCCTTATTAATCTTTGATCGCGCATAGTTTGTAAAGTAAAGAGAGTTACAATAAAGAACTTTAAACCATTAGAATCTGTGTACCTTGATTTCGCAACGCGCATCCCGACCGAGGTCTTCTAAAGAGGGTGACGACAGGTGAACGTGCTGCAGAGCGACGGTATATAAAAGTTCATCCAACGTAAGGTAAGTACCTTTCACACTAACAAAGATTTCTCTAATATATTACTTGCATGAGAATCTAAATCCTATTCAGAAGTCGCGCTAGATCAATAATTATCATCCTACTATTATTCTCCTGTGCTCTCTTTCTCTATTCTTTTATAATTGTCGAGCAGTGCATTAATTTGTCTTCTGCCCTTGATGATTTCCAGCCTCCTTCTCCATCCTTTTATAATCGTCGAGCAGTGCATTAATTTGTCTTCTGCCCTTGATGATTTCCAACCTCCTTCTCTATTCTTTTATAATCATCAAGCAGTGCAAAAATTTGTCTTCTGCCCTTGATGATTTTGCGCCTTCTTTCTCTATTGTCGAGCATCTTTTTTCGTCTCGTCAATGCTTTAATAATCATTGAGCACTGCGTTCAGCTCTTGATTATTTCGCGCCTGCTCTATCTATTCTTTTATAATTATCGAGCAGTATAGTGCTGCCCTTGATAATTTTGCGCCTTCTTCCTCTATTCTTTTATAATCGTCGGGCACTGCGTTCTGCTCTTGACAATTTTGCGCCTTTTTTCTCTATTGTCGAGCACCTTTTTTTTCGTCTCGTCAATGCTCAAATAGTCATTGAGCACTGCGTTCTGCTCTTGATTATTTCTCGCCTGCTATATCTATTCTTTTATAATCATCGAACAGTACAATTCTGCCCTTGATGATTTTCCCTCATTTCCCACCATCGAACTTTCTTCACCTCCCGAGAACTACCCATTTATCTCCCCTTACTACAATAAACCAAATAAACACTCTGATCTAGACGCATTCTAACTCCATTGTAGATGAGCAACTAGAAAGCTAAAAATGAACGGCGAAATAATCGAAACCATCGAGCCGGCGTAAAGACCCGTGCAAAGCACGTAGCCGCGTGCCTGCGGTGGTTAACACGCGAACAGATTGCCAATAAACCTCGCATCAAAACAATCGAGACGGTTTCGTTCCCTCGATACATATTGCGCAGCTTCTGGAAGACTAACATTTCTCCTAATTCTACCAACTCACAATCAGCTTTAACACCCGCGTCTAACAGAATTAAAATCGAGCCTACGGAAGGCCACACTCCAGATCTACCGGCAGCCACTTCAGACCTATTAACTTACCTCGAATTAAATAGGGAATCTAAACCTAAAGAAGACACCTCACAAGGAGAGTTATCACATATTGATTTAAGTACGAGACTAAAGGACCAATTACCAGAGAACGATATACAAATAGACCAATACACAGCCTATTTGCAAAATTAAATTAAGTACATTTGTATATTCATATAAAATATCTAATAAAATGAAATAAAACTTACTATTTGTTATTTCAAATGAAACCTAAATTTTCGGATAAGACTGTACAAAACCTCAGGAAAATAGGTCTTTATTCTATTATTGATATTATTATTGGACTATTAATTGACTTAGCTACGGGATTAATAGATGCCGATTTATTCGCAGTCCTCATAGAAAATCTTTATATTCCCAAAGGGAAATTAAGAGTAGAAATTATAAGATATCCCGAGGACAATTTTGATCCCTTTCTCTAAATTATAAATAAACTGCACAATTGTCGGTAGAACTATAAACGAGTTTGTACTCTTAGGTTTGTTCGCGTCGCATGCTCCAACTTGCTCCTTTTTATTTCAATGCGCTCGTATTGGTCTAATTCGAGGAGCGCACCAATACGAGCGCATTGGAGTAAGAAGGAGCATGTTGGGGCATGCGACGCGAACAAACCTCTTGCTGCCATTGTAAGGTTTGTTCACGTCGCATGCCCCAACATGCTTTTCTTACTCCAATGCGCTCGTATTGGTGCGTTCCTCAAATTGGACCAATGCGAGTGCATTGAAGTAAAAAGGAGCAAGTTGGGGCATGCGACGCGAACAAACCTGTAGACCCCGCTAAAAGGAGCAAGTTGGGGCATGCGACGTGAACAAACCTCTAAGGTTTGTTCGCGTCACATGCTCCAATGTACACCAGAGAGCACTTGGATCACAGATAAGATGGCGGTTGGATCAGAAGGGTTTATGTGCACCAACGCTCAGTGACACGAACGGATTTGAGCACTCCCTTCCCTTCCAATCGCACATCGTACATCATTGACCGATTAATTTTAATGATACCAGTTTAGGTTTCACAGCTGAAAAATAAAACTATTAATATAGTACAATATTTATGCAATTTAAATTATCTTAGAATAAAATCATTTAATCTATCTCTTAGAATTTATTTTATTAGTTAATTAAGTAAAAATATAAAAAGTATTATGAGTATTTAAGTAATCAGCATCATATATAAAATTCTTACCTGAATACTTAAAAGAAGTTTCCATTGTGAAATATCAATAAAGACAGTGACGGCGTAGCCGAATAATAAAAGCGAGGTTATTGGACTACCCGACTATCTTGAGCAGTGGATACTGTTTACAGTACACGCTTTACACGCATGCGCGATAAAATAGCCCCAAATGCACCACCTTCGAAGGTGAGGCAAATAGAGCGTGCTCCTAATTGCTCCTTAGAGTATGCTCTAACGTGACGCGAACATCTAGTCGCCATCTTGTTTCCGGTGACACGAACGTATTGGAGCGCATTGGAGTGAGAAGGAGCATGTTAGGGCATGCGACGCGAACAAACCTCTAGTCTTCTTGCAATACACATAACTTCGTAGCCCCAAAATGGCGGCTCATAAGAGGACCTCCTTTCCCTCCCGTCGTTTATCTACGGACCTTACTCTGACATTGTGCAAGGATCATAGAAATGAGAAATCAATTTTTTTGCGATATTAAAATAAGCCATGAATCTTTATAGCCAGGTAGCAGACTGACGTTAAGTATCAAAATAACGTCATCGATGTCAAAGAATACGTTTACACGGCACCCTTAATCAGGTGTAATAACATCTGTAGTTGTAAGACTGGCCAATCACATCCGTTCCATTCTTCAGGGGAATAGCTGTGATTGACCAGTTTTGCAACTATGGATGTTATTAAACCCGATTAAGGATGCCGTGTAAACGTACTCAAAATAACGTCATTTTGACATTTAATGACGTCAATCTACTACCTGGAACTGTTTAATATCGAATTTTTCATGGGTCAGTTTTTGTTAGAATCTATGTGTAAAACTTTAATTATTAATAATTTTTGAATAAATTACCAGAGCTCTAATATATGTAAGTCATGATAATTAAGATTGAGGCTTTTTTGCGCATATTTATTTATAATTATTTATAAATATTATAATTATATATAATTATATATTTTTACAAACACACAACTTCAATATTTTTTTAATTCTCTGTATTAATTATCAACGATTCCAGAGTGTTATAATGAAAGAATTTTCGTAATAATTCATATATAATATATATATATATATATATATATATATATATATATATATAGTTTAATAAAGGAGAGAATTCTCGATATTTCTTCAGATATTTAATCTACGTAATGGCTTAAAATAGCCATTTCCAGAAGAGCCTAGATGTTCGGGCCAACTTTGATGTAATGAAATATTCTTACAAGTTTGATTAGGCAACATATCCTCTGGACATACACACTCTAACTTTATTCTGTATATTGTCATTTGACCAAGTGCAATTTTAGTATTTTCTCTATCCATTGATTCTTGATACAGTCTATAATTGATACCTCGCTCAGATAAACATTCACTGATAATATCATCATCTTTCTTGTACGGAAGTTTATTCCTGTCTGATAATGCTTTCTTTCTATGAATGCATTCCAGATCCGCTTGTGTTAGGATTAAAGACACTTCGGACGACGGCAGCCAGAATGTAGAAAAGACTAGATCCACCGAAGTTTTTCTTTCGGATTCGGCGATAGATGGTAACAGAATACCAGTTGGTGGTTGTCTATGAACGCCATTAATACCGTTCGATTGATTAGTTTCAGATTTTCGTTTTACTCTTCGCCTCTGTTGTATTCGATAATTTTTATCCTCTATTGATGATGTTGCTAAAGATTGTTTCTTATTAATTCTGGTTTTACTTCGATTTTTCAGCGATTCCCGTTTAAATACTTTTTCTATACTAGTATCATCGTCCGTGTCCTGAACGATATTTAGAAAACTGTGCTTATAAATCTGTTTTTGCTGCATTGTGTCTACAACTTTGGAAGTTTCTGTATCATTTATTCCAATTGAATTGCTTTTAATTACTGTTGATACATTTACATTTTGCATTGTAATAGATTTTATATTTGATCTATCATTCAACATGGTTGATGTTTCTTCGTCAGATTTTACATTTGATGTATTCGTTAGTGACATATTCATCGTATCCGTTTTGTTCACCGAATTATTGACTTCGGTATAATTAATTTTTTCCATTACTTTTTTCTTCTTTACATTAATATCCTCGTTATTCAATTGCGTATTACGTTGTATTAATTCAAAAGGTAAGGAATCATTAATATTTTTCGAGATATGTTCTTTGTAAGAAATCCTTATGAAATTTGAATCTTTAATTTCGGCACTTCTCTGTTCTCGCACTTGCAGATAATCCATATCTTGTTCCTGTTCTCCAGCTTCGTTGTTATCGTTATCATTTTTATATAGATTATTATACTCCTTATTTGATTGTATGTTATCTTCTGTCCATTTATTATTTTGTTTCCATACTCGATCAATGTTCAAATTCTTCATGATATCGTCCTCGACATAATCTTCTTTCTTGCGATTCTTGAATTCGTCAAAATTTTCGTCGTACACTGCATCCGAATCGTATTTGCCCATCTCCGCAAGTAGATCATCTTTATGCTTGAAGATACTCCCTTCCTTTTGACTTTTATGAATCACCTTTGGCGATCTTTCGGAAACGAGCGGTATATCAGCATAAGAATCCATAATTTCGAATCTATGATGGGCGTCCAGAAATTTCTCTGCCTCTTTTCGCGGATCAAACGAATTATTGAACTCCAGTGACTTCCAATCTTCCGAAAAATACAAGGACACTCCGGGTGGGCCAACATGTTGGCTCAGAGCCAGCAGTTTCATGGTGAGAGTCGAATTGAATCTCAATTGGCAGAGATCGGCCCGCGTTTGCGACACCAGACTTTGACCCTTCAAGAACTGATATTTTTCCTTAATCCCCTCGTAATTCAAACAGTCAGCGGACCAATGCAGGAACCAATCATTACCGAATCCGTCGACAGTGATTGATAATCCGGACATTTGTCTGCTCAAACTGTCCTCCATTGGTTTTTCCAACAAGGGTTGTCCATTACGACCATCAATAATTGTAGCCACAGTGTAATAATACGTGGGGAAACCAGCACCTATCTGGTGCTTTATCATAAAGTCTGGTACATCATCGTCGTTGTAATAACCAGGAATAGGAATACTGATTACTTCGGAATTAGGGACAGTGTAATTCCAGATAGGTTCGAACGTCGATCCATTGTACGCCATTATCGTAGAATTGAACATAGCTGCGATAATATCTTCGATTCCGTCCGATGTAACATCTATCAAAATCGGTGGTAGGAGTGCACCTTTTCCCGTATTATGGTTAAGCTTTCGTAATTGCTGCAACAAAAATGATTAAATGTTATTTATTATATAATTATAATTAAAAATTATTTATCATTATAATTAGAATGAAAAATTTAACAGTTCAATAATCTTTTCGCATCGCGACTTACAGAGACCTCGTAAATCTGAAAACTCTGATTAAACTTTAACCCACTTTGGAACCTCATTTTAGTAAACAGTCATGAGTCATATTAATCGACAGGGGGTATTCACGAAACAGGTTTTCACTTTTCTAACAGGATTGATCGCGTCCAGGAATTTAGTCGGATTAATGAACTGCGGCAAATAGATTCTAGACATATTGTTTCAATGTCTTCGATATAATCCATCACCGCGGATGCAGAAAACTCGGTCAAGTGGTACATGGTTATAATAACGAATTTTAGACAACTGTAGCATTCAGGGGACTCATTACACAAAATTGCACCCATGGAACATTTTAATCCTCTTTTAATGCTCTACAATTCTAGCCATGTCTCATTACTAATCACCAAGGACCTCATTTTTCACATAAAACTGGAGTCTTTTTTTAGATGCAGATATTCTATTTGATTACGTACCAAATCACCATAATACATGTTGGCTTGGGATACTATGTACAAGCCTCCAGCTTCCTGTTGACTACTTGTAGCCAGAACAAATATATTTTCTCCATCAGACTGCACCACAATTTGTGGTGCTATGAACAGCTGTTCTGTATCTGGTAAATTGACGTTACGTATGATGTTTCCACTTTTTCCTGATATCACAAGTACGTTACTTGCTCGAACGTCGTCTGATTGCATGGCGTGCGACGCTATTACATCACCAATACCATCACCATCTATATCCGTTATGAATCTTGCGTCATAGATATCTAAAACTCTTTCTTGCTTCGTCGTCGCTGCGTCTTCAATCGGTATTTCCCATATGTTGGAGCCATCGCGACCGTTAATGGCTTGCAGAATCCCACCGCGTCCAGATATCACGCAATCTTTGATCTTGTCGTTTGTCAAGTCTACATCGCAATCGATTGAAAATATGGCATGTGCAGTCCAATGTGTCCATATCGTTTCGCCCGTTTTGCCATTCAACGCCAATACACCGCCTAGACACGGTATTTGATTCTCAAAGTACACAGTACAGATATATTCTGGAGCATCCATTGTATCCAGACCTAAATTTAATAAATTAATTGCCATTATAGAATTAATCACATTTACCAGGTTTAGTTAAATTATTTTGATAATGTAAATAATAATAAATTATTCACCTCAAGTAATGTAACAAACATCATGAAACTGTGAAATTAAAGTAATCTGTAAAAAGATCTCTAAACAAAATAAAAGCAACAAATTGCAAATCATAATACAATGTAATATATAATTGGTGAAAAATTAATTAAAAAAAAAGTATATTAAATGCAGGATATTCGTTTAAATATAAAATAAAAATGAACATTTTGCTTAAGAATATATACCTGTACTAAATCCCACAATAATATCCTCAATTCCATCAACATTAACATCATTACTTCTAAGAGGTGCTTCGGAAGTTAACTTTGGCAACGTTCTAGTCCATAGAATTTTCGACGAGAGTGATGTACATGGAATTACTTCTGACTTGTTTACAGGAGTGTCTTTTAGTTCATGTGACAACCAATTTTTCAGTATACTTAATGGCATTGGGAATATATTCACAGTGAATATGCAAAGTATGATTAAACCTAATACTACAATTAATGCTGTAATTCCATAACACAGCGGCACAAGAAGTGCTTTGTATGGAACTTTATGAGTTTGAAAACTGCAAGATTTTTTGGGTTTCCTACGGGGTGCCATAAGAGGCCGTTTGACACCACCATCATCATCTAACTTCATTCCACTATTTCTTCCATCCCTGATAAATACCTCGTCATCAATATCGGTGAGATCATCATCATCGATGCTATCTTTCACTGCCAATTTTGGGTATACCACTGACATATTGAGTTATTTCGTATATCTAAAAATTTTTTTAATTTAAAAGATTTAAACAAAATGGTTATTTGAATGATTTATGAGTTATAATAGTAGGGCTGAAAAATCAAATTTTTTGAATTTACATATATATATATATTCAATCAAAATTAATATTGGACGCTAGTGGTGAAAATAAACTTGGCAAACTTGATTTCGACGTAACTAGCAATTTTATTTAATTCTTTCACGACGTTTCGACCATTTGGTTGTGGTCCTTATGAAGTGAAAATTCCATTAATTAAACTGAGATTAACGCAACATCACACCGGTCTTATTTAAAATTAATAGTTAAAAGTTAAAAGAGGAACACGTCCCATTGCTATGATGTTTCGTCAACGACTCTTTTAACTTTTAACTATTAATTTTAAATAAGACCGGTGTGATGTTGCGTTAATCTAAGTTTAATTAATGGAATTTTCACTTGATAAGGACCACAACCAAATGGTCGAAACGTTGTGAAAGAATTAAATAAAATTGCTAGTTACGTCGAAATCAAGTTTGCCAAGTTTATATATATATATATATATATATAATTGGGCGTGTAATTTAATGTAATATAAATAAATATATATATATATATATATATATATATGTGTGTGTAATTAAAATTTACACGCTTACCTTTATATTTTGATAGCATTTAAAGAAATGTCATTTTATAATACTTATTAATTAAGGAATATGAAATATAATAATCAAGAAATAAAATATCAAAATTATCAGCAATATTTACGCAGGTATCAATCATTACAATCTTCTAACATTGACAAGGTACTATCAAAGAATATAGACGAGTACAGAAACACGGTTCTCGGTACCCCGCAAGTCGCACAAACTGGGGTACTTTGCTATAGTTTACATCACGTATACTGTACTATCTATAACATTTCAGTACAGTATATGTGACGTAGACTATAGTAAAGTACATCAGCTCGTGCGACCCGCGGGGTACCGAGAACCGTGCTTCTATACTCGTCTATGGAGGCGACATGGTGGAGACGCCTATCGGCCGCCCGCGAATTATGAATTCGTTCATCCCAGATATTAGCCAAAATACTTAATAAATCTTATTAAATTTACGATATTCTTAATCAGTAAAATTGTCCGCAGGGCGGCAAAGATTGATTTTTTGGAAAAAAGATGAATATAAAATTCATAATATAACTTGGGGAGATGCGCAGCTAGCAGCGGGTAAGGTTGGGTTAGCCACAAGATCGTATTTAATTTATTATAAATTTTTAAGAGCAATAATGAAAAATTCGACTCTGCCGACCTGCTTTATTATATAAAGAATATATTAAAAAATATTTCACGAAGCTACGTAACTTCTTTTTATGTAATATCTGGGATGAACAAATCTCACCAGATCTATACTCATGGGGAAATTTTCGTGGTATTATACTGACAGCTTGACAAGGAGAGAGTATCATTCTATCTTTGTCTCTCTTGCATTTGATATGTGTAAAATCAGTATAAATACAAAAACCAATATATTACGCACACGAATAAGAAATATTCTACATCTGCTCATTATATATGAAAATATAAAAATAATGCAAATTAAATTTCACATTTATTTATAATAGTATTGTGAGGTAGTAACACACATGGAAATCTTATAAGATGAATGCTGTACATCGATTAGCGTAATATTATGATTACAAGTCGCAATAAATGATTTTGTTAATATATTAGGAGTACAAATAAGTTTCCGCCGTTTTTTATAAAAAATTGAATATTTATTGTAACAGAACGGTAGTTTAAGTTTATTCAAAGTATTGTTCATCACTAGCAACCACTTTTTCCCATCTCTCAGGCAGCATTCGAATTCCACATCTGAAGAACTCCTTATCTTTTGAGGTTATCCACGTATCAACCCAATTTTTGGTATCTTCATATGTTGTAAACCGCTGCTCCGACATAGCATGTGCCATTGACCGGAACAGATGATAGTCGGATGGCGCTATGTCTGGTGAATACAGCGGGTGGGGTAACACTTCCCAATCAAGTGTTTTCAAATAGTTTTTCACCGGAACCGCTACATGCGGACGAGCATTATCATGGAGTAGAATTCGTATGGAACCCAATTTCCTTATTTATGAATCATTCCTAATGATTTTAAACGATGTGAAACTGCTTGCTGAGTGACTTCTAATGTGAGAGCAAGTTCTTTTTGTGTTTGAGACGAATCTTCCTCCAATAATTCTTCCAATTCTGCATCTTCGTAAATTTTAGGCCTTCCACTGCGGTCTTTGTCTTCTACATCAAAATCACCGTTTTTAAACTTTTGAAACCACTCACGACACGTTCTCTCACTCAAAGCAGCTTTATTATATGCTTCTACGAGCAATCGATGCGCCTCAGCTGCAGATTTTTTTAAATTAAAAAAATAAATTAAAAGTTCCCACAAATGACGTTTATTTGGCTCAAATTTAGACATTTTCAGCTCAAGAAAATTATATTTTACTAACACGGAGTCACTAATATAGTAAGGTTATGTTATTTTAGAACGAACAGACTAATTTTTAAAACGGTTATCATCTGCAAATTCTAACGAAAACCGCGCTCCGCGACACCTTCCTTAAAACGGCGGAAACTTATTTGTACTCCTAATATTATTTTGAATAAAAATTTTATAAAAACAATTAAAAATGAAATGAATAAATTTTATTCATTCTTTGTTTTTTTCTATTATTTTTTCTATTATTTGAATAAAAGGCATATCGTATGTAATAGATAAATAATAATTTATATATATATGTATATATTGAAATTAATATATATATATATATATATATATATATATATATATAAATTTCAAAACGTAATTATATATTTATATAAATTATCTATCTATTTAATCTATTACACACGATACATCTTTTATTCAAATAATAGAAAAAATAATTAATAGAAGAAGAAAACAAAGAATGAAGAAAATTTATTAATTTCTTTTGTTTTTATATTTTAATTTTTATTCAAAATAATATATTAGCAAAATCATTTATTGACTTGTAATCATATGCTAATCGATGTACAGCATTCATCTTATATAATTTTCATGTATTAACTACCTCATAATACTATTATAAATTAATGTAAAATTTAATTTCCATTACTTTTATATTTTTATATGTGATGAGCAAATGTAAAATATTTCTTATCCGTGTGCGTAATATATAGGGGGTCCAATAACTAACGGACCAACGATTACAAGTGGATTCTGTGATCAATTTGGGAATGATTTTTCCTCAGCGAAAATGTCGAAAAAGGTCATCATTTTTTACAACTTTCCAATATTTGTCATTATGTATCTTTATATCTAAGTCTCAAATTAAAATTTTATTATAGTAAACTCTACCTGAAATTAACTGAAAAATATAATTATGTTAGACTTTTAACTCCAAAACGTTTAGTTTTCAAAAAATCCATTTTTTCAATCGCTTATAACTCGAAAATTATTGACTTCTCAACTTTTTTGCTAAGGAAAAATCGTCTCCAAATTGGCCAGAGAATCCGCCCTTAATCATTGGTCCGTTAGTTACCGGACACCCTGTATATTAAAATATAATTATTATATAAATAATTAAATAAAAATATATATAATAAATAATTTATTACAATTAGGCACACGTATAAAAAAACATTCTAATAATTTTAAATTACACAATAGTGATTACTCAGTCATAAGTGATCATAAATTGGACAATGGTCATGATTTCGATTGGTTTACTTCAGAAATTTTACATCATGAGAAATACGTAAGTAAACGAGAAATCGCGGAGATGTTTTTTATCAAAAAATTTGACAACACAATTAATTTACAAAAAGACATGGATAATCTAAATAATGTTTACGAAAAACTAATAAAGGTCATTTAGTTTGATCAAAATAGTGAGTATATAAGGAGCTCGAAATCGACACGATAACATAGTTATTTCGTTTTATACTATCATGTTATTATATGATGTCATATTTTAAAATCGAATTTTTGTTTTTTAAAAAAGTTGTGATTTACTTTGATTTAAGAACATAGGTATGGTTGCGTATTAACGTGTGAATATTTTTATATATTTTATTATTTTTATATTTATTTTTCTAATAATTAATATTATATATTATAGCACTTGATAAGGGCCGAAACCCACGGCCGAAACGTTGTGAAAATTCAATAAATTTAATTATTTGCCAGAATTGGTCGATTGAATTATTACCATTTATTAAATAATTTATTATATTCATAAAAAAAATTTATGTAATAATTTTTTTGAGTATCGCAAGGTCGGAGCAATAACATACTAGTCTATAAAAAAATATTTTGAATATTTTTTTTCAATTAATTTTTAAAATAAATTTTTAAAAATATTTTTATATATTCAAATACTTATTAGATTATATAAAAATTATTATGAATTATACTCATTGGAATAATAATTATTGATTGAAGCTTGTTATGGCACAAACTGAACATCTTGTACATTGTCTGTATAATATTTCACTTATTTATAAAATGTATTTTATAAATAAATGAAATATTATATATATATACACAGATATGACAACCGTTATCTTGATTTTTTCCGATTATTGATGTTACATTGTATAACTCTCATTTCTTTCTCTCTGCTACATAAGTACTTATGACGTAAAAGAACTTACGAGTAACGTATGATGGCTCAATGCAAGAATCACGTAAAAAACTTGAGTTCAAATATATCAATATCAATTTTTTTATAATATATTGGAATATAGAAAATTATAGAAATATATTTGTATATATAGGCGATAAACTTAAAAATTTGATATTGAAAATATTTTAATCATATTTTACAACTACACACACTATAAATATATAAATGCAAAATAATTCAAGTAATAAATTTCGTAAATAAATTTCAAGTAATAAATCAATTGCACATGCACATGCACACAGCTGGTATGTAGATTTTTATTAAATTTATTTTTAAATTTATTTTCTGAATTATTTTACACTTATATATATAGTGTATGTAGTAAAAATATTTTCAATATATTAAAAAATTTTTAAATCGCCGAAATATATTTTTTTATCATTTTTCTATATTCCAATATATATATATACATTCAATTCTTTATTCGTCCCCTAAGGGATTGAAGGCGCTTTTGAAGGAGCGTTCCCCAACCTTACAACCTCTTACAATGTTACTTATATCTACTCTTAACTCTACTCTTACATCTAATTTACAAATAACTTAATTCTACCTTAACCTACTTATCTACTACTTTAGAGAGAGAAAGAGCCGTCCCTACCTATCGTTTCGCTTCGGCTTCCGATTCCCCATACATTCTCCACCACCTCATTCATACCTCACTCATTCTCCTCCTCATCCTTCCTTCCTCCTTTTCCCCTCCCTCCCTCCTTTCTTCCGTTCTCCCCTCTTCCCTCTTTTTCTCTATTTCTCTCATCCATCCTTCCCCTTCTCCTCCTTCCTGCAGTATTTCCTTCATTCTTTCCCACCAGTTTCCCTTCCCCCCTTCTCCCCCACATTCTTTTATCACATGCTCCCATGTTTCATTTTCTATCCCGCATAACCTACACCTTCTTTTCCCCTCTTCTTCCCAGTATCTCGCCCCCCTCATCTCATTGTTCATTCTGAACCTGATTATCCTTCTCCATCTACTTTCCCCCCATCCCTTTCTCAGGTATTCCGGTAAACCCTCCTCCTTCCATTCCCCATACCATCTATTATATCTCGACTCTCTTATCCTCTCCCACCTTTCCTCCTTCTGCCTTTCCCTGTATTTCTGTTCCCACCCCTCATATACTTCCTCTCCTCTTCCCCTTTTTTCCTCCATCTCTTTCCCCTCTATTCCTCTTTCTTCCCAGAATTTCCCCCTCTCTTCCTCCCACATCGTTCTTTCCTTTCCTCCCCTTATCCTCTCTTTCATATCCTCAAAACATTTCCTCGCTAAACTTCCTCCCCTCCCTTCCTCCAACTTCCTCTCATACCCTACCGCCCTCCTTCCTGCCCTTATCCTAAATTTGTCTTTTCCTATCTCCTCTCTTACCATATACCCCGGCGTGCACCAGTCTACTCCTAACGTCCACCTAATCCATCGCTCCTGCATTGCCTCCACCTCTCTCCTCTCCTTCCATCCCCATATTTCCGCCCCATATTCCAACACCGTCCCCACCAACCTTTCCATTAGCCATACTCTTTTCATCCAGTCTCCTGCAAACCTTCTCTTTCCCATTCCCCACACCTGTCTTATCACCGCTCCTGCTTTCCTAACTCTGTTCTTTACCTGCGCCTCCTGCCCCCCGTTCCTCTGTAGCTTATACCCTAAATATGTGAATTCTTTCACTTCCTCTAACCTTTTTCCTTTCCATCTCCACTCCACTCTCTTCATTCTTCCTCCTCCCTTTTTAAACCTCATTACCTTTGTCTTATCCACATTCACCTCTAACCTTTTCTTGTCCATATAACTTTCCATTTTCCCCAACATATGTATCATCCCTTCTTCATCCTCCGCCAACAGTACCATATCATCTGCGTACGCCAAACAATGCACCTTTTCCCCTCCCAGTTTCACCCCCCCCCCAACCTCCTTTTCTTAGCACTTCCTCTATATCCACTATCAGCAAACTGAATAAGTGCGGACTCATTGGGCAACCTTGCCTCACCCCCCTTGCCGTCCAAAAATTTCCTCCCTCCTCCTTCCCCACTCTTACCTTACTCCTCGTTTCCCTGTACACCTCTTCTATCCTACTCCTTAATCCCTCCCTCACTCCCCTCCTCTTCATTGCCTCCATTAACACCTCCCTATCTACCGAATCAAACGCCGCCTTCAGGTCCATAAATGCCGCGACTACCTTTCCCCCCTTCTTGTTTACCCTCTTATTCACCAGATAGTTCAACACATAGATACTATCCATCACCCCCATTCCCTTCCTAAAACCTGTCTGACTCTCCGGTATCATATTCTTCCCCTCCATTTCTTCCTTTAACCTTTCAGTTAAAATCCCCACGTATATCTTGTATAGCGTTGGCATCAATGTTACTCCTCTATAGTTTTCCACTTTATTCCCCGTTCCCTTTTTCAACAGTGGCACTATTATCCCTTCTTTCCACCTCTCCGGCCATCCTTCTCAACTCCATACTCTGTTGCACATTTCCCATACCCACTCTTCTACCCTCTCCCCTCCATATTTCCATACCTCACTTGGTACCCCATCCTCCCCCGCTGCTTTTCCTTTCTTCAGTTTTCCCAGCATCCTCTTCACTTCCTCCCTGCTTATCTCCTGCTCCTCATCCCTCTCCCTTTTTTCTTTTCCTCCTCTTACCACTTTTACCTCTATCCCTCCCAATAAATCCATAAAGTATTCCTTCCATTCCTCCGCCTTTATCTCCCCATTCACCCCTTCTCTCTTTTTCCTTTCCCTGTTAATAATCTTCCATACCTCTCCTTCCGTTCTTGCCTCTATCGCCTCCTTGTACCATCTTAGCCTCTCCTCCTCCCTTTTTCCTTTACACATTAGCTTATATTCCGCCCTTACTTTTCTATATCCTTCTCCTCCTCCTCCTTTTTTCCTCCATTCCCTTAACTTTTTCCTCACTTCTTTCCTCTTCTCCTCACATTCCTCGTCCCACCACCCTTTCCTTTTCCCTTCTCCACTCTCTTTTTCTCCTTCTCTCAATTCCTCTTCTATTCTTCCTATTTTTTCCTCTAGCTCCTCTTCAATCCCCTCCTTCCACCCCTCTCCCCACTCTATTTCCTCTCTTATTCTTTCTCCTCCCCTCTTTGTCCATCTCCCTCTTTTTCTTATTCCTTTTCCCTCCCCCCTTTTTCCCTTTTCAGCCCCTCCTCTTCTTTCTAGCGTTACAATCAATGGGTGATGGTCCGATTCTATGTTATCTCCCACCTCCATTCTCTTTATCCTTTCCTTTACTCTATCCTCTCCCACCACGTAATCTATTACCGATTCCCCTCTTCCTCCTGTATATGTGTACTCCCCCTTCCTATCCCCTCTTATCCCTCCGTTAAAAATTCCCCATCCCACCTCTTCCAACTCCTTTATCAACTTCTTCCCTTCCTCATTAACTTTCTTGTCCTTTGATCTTCTTTCTTCTTCCTCCTCCCCTCCTATCACCCCCCCCTTTCTACCTGTCCTTGCGTTGAAATCTCCTCCCACAATCGTCCATTTATTTTCTTCTTTCTCTTCCATCCATTCCTTCATTTCCTCCAATTTCCTTTCCATGTCCCCGTTGATGTATACGCCTATTACCCTCCACTTCTCTCTTCCTACTTATAAATCCGCCATCATTATTCCCTCCGCCTTTTCTCCCATTCCTGATACTTTTATCTTTCCCCTCTCCTCCCTTACCCCCATGATCATTCCCCCCATCGGTCTTCCTTTCTTATTTCTCTTCTTTGCTGCTTGCTTCTCCCATCTATATCCTTTCGGTAACCTCTTTTTAATCGCTTTCCACCCCCTTTCCTCTATCCATGTTTCCATCATCACCACCACCTCCCAATCTTCTATTTCCTTCCAGAACTTTTCTTCCTTATTCTTCAGCCCTGCCACATTCCAAAAACCTATCTTCCATTCTTCTCTTACTTCCCCTCCTTTTTTCCTTTCTCTCCTGTTCCTTTCTCCTTCCTTCCTCCGTCCCCCTTTCTCCTTCCTCCTTTCTCTTCTTACTATTGTTCTCCCCTCCTCCTTTCCTCCTTTCTTCTCTTCTCCCTTCTTCTATCCCTTTTTTTCCTCCATTCCTGTCTTCATACCCCCTTCTTCCCCCCTCATTTTCTCTATACCTTCTCTAATTTCTCCTTTCCAATTTTTTAGCACACCTTCCTCCTCTTCCCATTTCCACCATACATCATTGATTTCTATCCTTCCATAGCTCGTCCATACATTGTTTCCTTTCCTCCTTTCTATCTCCGCGATCTCCATTAGTCTCCATTTTATCTTTCT
The DNA here is from genome assembly GCF_048542155.1 of Nylanderia fulva. Lineage (NCBI taxonomy): Eukaryota > Metazoa > Arthropoda > Insecta > Hymenoptera > Formicidae > Nylanderia > Nylanderia fulva. The sequence goes on along the minus strand of NW_028190424.1, from coordinate 29,629 downwards.
CTCTTCCCATGTTAAATCATCTTCTATTCTCACCCTCTTTCCTCTTAATATCTTCTTCCTCTCCATTACCTGTCTTTTCTGTTCTCCACTTCCTAATTTTACTACCACCATTTCACCTTCCTTTCCCTCCTTTCCTTTCAACATCCTTATCCATTCTATCTCTGCTTTCGCTCCTATCTCTTTCATTAATTTCTCTACTCTTTCCTTTACACCTTCCTTCCCTTTCTCCATTCTTTTTATTACTATGTTGTTTCTTCTCTCTTCTCTTTCCTTCCATTCTAATTTCTTTCCTATGTCCTTCACTTTTCCTATTATTGTCTCGTTTATCCCCTTACTCCCTCCTTCGCCCCCCTCTCTTTTTCTTACCTCCTTTCTTCCTCTTTCCTCTACTCTTGCTTCCAAATCTATCTCTCTCTTCTCCAGGCTCTCTATCTCTTTTCTCAATTCTCTTCTTTCTTCTCTCCATTCCCCCTCCTTTTTCCAAATTTCTATCTTCAATTTTCTCATTTCCTCGCCTAACTTCTCTGTTATCTTCTCCCCTATCTCTTCCATCATTCTCCTTAACTCCTCCTTTTCTATCCCCCCTATCTCTCTATTCAGCCTTTCTGTCTTCTTGCTCCTTCTTAGGCTTCTTTCCTTTTCTTCCTTATCCTCCTCTCCCCCTTCTTCTCTTTTCCTTTTCAAAAAATCCTCTGTACATCCCATACTGCTCCTCCTCTCCTTCCCTAACTCCTCTACTCTTCTCGGCCTCCCTGCCTTCTTTTTTATTTCTTCCTCATCTCCCTTTTTTCCCCCTTCCTCTAACATCCTATCTCTATTGATCTCTATCCTCCTATCTCTAATATTCTCTTCATTAATCATTTCCCTCTTATCGCTTTCTTTCTTCGATTCACCTACCCTATGCTCCAACTCGCTCCAACTCGCTAGTGAATTCCCTAGTGAATTCCCTATCTTTTTACTTTACTGCACCTACTCCCTACACCTACTCTCCTCTACTCTCTTTCTTCCACGTGTCTACGTGTCCACGTGTCTCACCTTTTCCTACTTTCTCCTTTCTAACTCCTTACCCCTTTATCTTCTCCTATCCTTTCAATCTCTCCTCCTCTTTTTTCTACACCCTCTCACCTCTTATCTCCTATTCACCTCACCCCTTTTCTCACTCTTTCCTCACAAATACCTGCCACGCTTTCACACACCTGTCACTCACTCTCTTACCGGAACCGGAAGCCCCAATATATATATATATATATATATATATATATATATTATAAAAAAATTGATATTGATATATTTGAACTCTAATTTACTGGATGATATACTGAACATCCTTGCATTGATTATACATTACTCAACGTTTTTTCACGTTATAAGTATTTGGAGCAAATGATACAATAGCATCAATAATCAAAAAGAAATCAAGAATAATCAACTTATCCCTTATATAATATATATATATATATATACGCACATATGTGTATAAGCATATATAAAATTTACAAAAAGTAGGTACTTATTAGCCTTGCTACGCTACTGCCTTCTGCTACGGAAGGCCAGAAAGCATTTTCAGGCCGCATCTCTAACATGTTAGCCTTACATTAATAGAAATAAGCCTTAAATCGCAATAAACCAATCATATTCGATTACTGCAGATGCGGTCTCAATGAGAGATAATTTTTCGTTTTTTTCCAATTTAAGAAGAAAATATGAACCAACAAACGCTAAAATTAGACCAACAAACGTCAGCAGGCGATTACGCATCGATTAGACCGCTTTTTAATTAAAAATGAGATTTTTCCGGCTAACTTCCCGCTAATTTTTCTTTTTTAAGGGTCGACAGGCGACATGGTGGAGACGCCTATCGGCCGGCCGGGAATTACGGATTCGTTCATCCCATATATTAGCCAAAATACTTAATGAATCTTATTAAATTTACGATATTATTAATCAGTAGGATTGTCCGCAGGGAGACAAAGATCGATTTTTTGGAAAAAAGATAAATATAAAATTCATAATATAACTTGGGAAGATGCGCAGCTAGCAGCGGGTAAGGTTGGGTTAGCCACGAGATCGTATTTAATTTATTATAAATTTTTAAGAGCAATAATGCAAAATTTGACTCTTTGTCTCCCTGCTTTATTATATAAAGAATATATTAAAAAATATTTCACGAAGCTACGTAACTTCTTTTTATGTAATATTTGGGATGAACAAATCTCACTAGATCTATACTCATGGGGAAATTTTCGTGGTAACATACTGACAGCTTGACAAGGAGAGAGTATCATTCTATCTTTGTCTCTCTTGCATTTGATATGTGTAAAATCAGTATAAATACAAAAACCAATATATTACGCACACGAATGAGAAATATTTTACATCTGCTCATTATATATAAAAATATAAAAGTAATGCAAATTAAATTTCACATTTATTTATAATAGTATTGTGAGGTAGTAACACATATGGAAATCTTATAAGATAAATGCTGTACATCGATTAGCGTAATATTATGATTACAAGTCGCAATAAATGATTTTGCTAATATATTATTTTGAATAAAAATTTTATAAAAACAAATAAAAATAAAATGAATAAATTTTATTCATTCTTTGTTTTTTTCTATTATTTTTTCTATTATTTGAATAAAAGGCGTATCGTATGTAATAGATAAATAATAATTTATATATATGTATATATTGAAATTAATATATATATATATATATATATATATATATATATATATATATATATAAATTTCAAAACGTATAATTATATATTTATATAAATTATCTATCTATTTAATCTATTACACACGATACATCTTTTATTCAAATAATAGAAAAAATAATTAATAGAAGAAGAAAACAAAGAATGAAGAAAATTTATTAATTTCATTCTTTTTGTTTTTATATTTTTTTAATTTTTATTCAAAATAATATATTAGCAAAATCATTTATTGACTTGTAATCATATTATGCTAATCGATGTACAGAATTCATCTTATATGATTTTCATGTATTAACTACCTCATAATACTAGTATAAATTAATGTAAAATTTAATTTCCATTACTTTTATATTTTTATATGGGATGAGCAAATGTAAAATATTTCTTATCCGTGTGCGTAATTTATATTAAAATATAATTATTATATAAATAATTAAATAAAAATATATATAATAAATAATTTATTATATTTATAAAAAAATTTATGTAATAAATTGTCTGTATAATATTTTACTTATTTATAAAATGTATTTTATAAATAAATAAAAAAATAAATGAATTAGATAAATATGATAAATTAGTGAATGTGGTAGGAAATGTCATATTTATTTTTTAGTCAATATATAAATTAAATGTTTATTAAATTTAATATTAATTTAAATTATATATTGATTAAAAAATAAATGAATTAGATAAATATGATAAATTAGTGAATAAGGTAGGGAAATAATTTTTTTTCTATAAATTAATTATAAAATTTGAATATAAATAAATTTTTATAAAAAAATTTTTTTAAATTTAAATAATTTTTAATGATTTATTAATATTTAAAATAATTATTTTAATAAAAATTATAATAGATAATTTTATTTATATTATTAATAAATTTAGGTGCCAGCAATTGCGGTTAAACTGATGATAAGAATAAATAATTTTAATAATTTAAAGAATATAAAAAGGAGATTTAAATATTTTTTTTTTAATTTTATTTATAGTGAAATGTAATAATTTTAGTTAATAAAAAAAATTTATTTTGGAAAATTTATTTCTAATTAAGTTTAAAAAGAAATTAGGATTAGATACCCTATTATTTAAATAAAAATAAAATTAATTAAATATTAAATGTAAAGCATTAAAAATAAAAAATTTGGCGGTAATTTATTATATTAGAAAAACTTGTTGATTAATTTGATAATCCACAAATGGATTAACTTAATATAAATATTTTATATATTGTTGAAAATTAAATTAAGAGATTTTAATTATAAATTTATATTATAAATTAAATTCAAATCAAAATGTAGAATTATTAAGATTTAGATGAGTTATATTGAAAAATATTTTTTTTGTAAATTATATTTAAATTTATTATTTAAAAAGGATTTAAATGTAAATTTATAAAAATTTATAAGTTGAATTATATTTAAATTATGTACAAATTGCCCGCCGTTCTTATTAATTATGATTTGTAAGAAAAGTCGTAACAAAGTAAATATATTGGAAAATGTATTTAAAATTAAAAAAAATTTTAGTTTATTTAAAAATATTTTATTTACATTGAAAAGATTAATGATTTAATATGATTTATTAAAATTAAAAAAAAATTAAATTTAAATATTTATGAAAAATTTAATATGATTTGTGTGTGTGATTATTTTAATTAAATAAAATTATAATAAAAAATTAAATAGAGTTAGTTTTTGAATTGTTGAAGTATTAAAAAAAATTAAATAAATATTATAGATATAAGTAATGTAAATAAAAATTTAAAATAAATTAATTAATTAAATAAAAGTAAATTTTATTAATTGTACCTTTTGTATCAGGGATTATTAAATTTTGTTGTTTATTGGAATAATTTAAATTTCTCGGAATAAAATGAGTTAAATAAAATATTAAAGTTAATGTATAAAAATTATTTTAAATATTTATTTGAAAAAGATATTTTAATCCACTTTTATGATATCTAGTTTTTTTTATATAAATTTAATTTATATATAAATCATTTACAATTAATTAAATTAATAATAAAATTTAATTAGTAAATTTATGTAAAAAATTTATGGGATTAACTATAAATTATAATTAAAATATTTTATGAATATAAATGATTTAAATAGAAAAATATTTTTTATTTTTAAAAATTTTTTATAAAAATTTAATAATTTATTATGGAATGGATTATTCTAATTTAAATATAATAATAATTTGAAAATTTGATTTAATTAAATAAAAAAATATTTTAAATAAATTAAGTATTTTAATAAATAATGATAGTATAAGTATATTTATATTAATTATATAGAAATTTTTAAATTTAAAATATATATGTATATATAATTAAAGAATTAGGCAAATTTATTTTATTAAATTAAAATTTTAATTTACTTGTTTAACACAAACATGGTTTTTTGATAATAATTTAAAATTATTTCTGCTCAGTGATTTTTAAATAGCCGCAGTATATTGACTGTGCAAAGGTAGCATAATCAATTGTTTTTTAAATAAAAACTGGAATGAAGGAATTGATGAAATTAAAGCTGTTTCAATTTGTAGATTTAAAATTTAAATTTTAAGTTAAAATTCTTAAAAGAAATTATGGAACGAAAAGACCCTATTGAATTTAATATAATTTTTAAATTTATTTAAGGAAATAAATTTTATTTTAATGATTATATTTTATTGGGAGGATAATTAAATAAAATAAACTTTAATTTAAAGATAATTTTAACATTAATTAATGAAATTTTTATAAAGGATTGATTATTAAATTAAGAAATTTTTTTTTTTTTATAATAATTATTATAAAAATTAATTACCTTAGGGATAACAGCGTAATATTTTTAGAAAGATTATATTAATAAAAATGATTGCGACCTTGATGTTGAATTAAAATAAAAATTAAATGAAGAAGTTTAATATTTTAGTCTGTTCGACTAATAAAATTTTACATGATTTGAGTTCAGATCGGTGTAAGCCAGATCGGTTTCTATCTATAATAAAATTAAGAAAATTTTGTACGAAAGGACTTTTTTTCAAATTATATTTTTTTTAATGAATAAATTTAATTGATTAAATATATGTAAATAAATAAAATTACTTTGGCAGAATTTAAGTGTATTAAATTTAGAATTTAAATGATGTATAATAGAAAAAAATTATACAAGTAATAATTTGTCAAAATTTAAGATTATATTTTTATAGTGCGTTAAATATATTAAGATTGTTAATTTTGTTATTAATTATATTAGTTGGGGTAGCTTTTTTAACTTTATTGGAACAAAAAATTTTAAGATATGTACAAATTCGTAAAGAACCTAATAAAGTGGGATTTATAAGATTATTTCAATCTTTTAGTGATGCTATTAAATTACTTAATAAAGAATTATTTTATGTATATAAATCTAATTATAATTTTTTTTATGTCCTATAATTAGATTTGTTTTAATAATAATATGATTAGTATTTCCTTACATTACTAATATTTATTTTTTAAATTATTCTATTTTATTAATAATTGTTTTATAACTATTAGAGGGTATGTTATAATTTTTATGGGATGATCAGCTAATTCGATTTATTCAAAAATAGGGGCAATACGATCAGTTTCACAAATATTATCATTTAAAGTAAGATTTATTTTAATTGTTTTAGTTATTATATTAATAAGAGAGAGATATTCTTTTTTGATTTTATTAATTATCAATTTTATTTATGATATATAGTAGTTTTATATCCTTTGTTTATTATATTTTTTATTAGGATTTTAGCTGAATTAAATCGAAGTCCTATAGATTTTATCGAAGGTGAGTCAGAATTAGTTTCAGGGTTTAATATTGAATGTTTTAGGGGTGGGTTTACATTAATTTTTTTATCTGAATATCAAATAATTATTTTTTTTAGATTAATTAGAATTTATATATTTAGAAATTTATTAAAATATTCAATAATTTTAACTTTTATTTTAATTAATATTTTATGTAGAATAGTAATTTTTATACATGGAATACTTCCTCGAATACGATATGATGAATTAATATATTTATGTTGGAAAATTATTTTACCAATAATTTTAGTTTATATTTTATTAATTTTTGGATTTAAATTTATATTATAAATAATAATTTAGTAAAAAAAATTAAATGTTTAAAAGTTAATAAAAAATTAAAATTTCTTTAATATGTTTTCAAAACATAAACTTAAATTCAAGATCATTACCTTAATTTAATAGTAATTTATAAAAAATTTAAGTATTAAATATAATTATTTTTAATATTTTAAATTTATTTATAATGATAAATTTTTTAATATTTATTTAAAAATAATTAAATCTCAAATTTTTATTAGGAAAGGTAATAAGATAAAATAAAGAAAGTAACATAATGATAAAATTTGTCTAATAATGATAAAAGGTATTTCAATAGGTTGAGCTCCTGCTCATGTTAATAGAATAAAAATATTAATGAAAATTCAAAATAAATATTGATTTAAAGGATAAAATGTGATAATGAATTAAATTTTATAGAAATTAGAGGTAAAAAGTATAAGATAATAATTGATGATAATAATGCAATTACACTTCCTATATCTCTTTCATTAATAAAAAAATATTGTGTGGAAATTATTATATTGTAATGCTGTTATAACATATATATTATAAAATCTATATTCATTTAATTTAAAAAATTCATTAATATTTTAACATTCATTAATAGACAAAATGACAATGCTACTTATACGGGATCTATAATAAAGTCGTAAAGTCGTAAGATATTAATCAATCACAGTTGATTATTCACCTGAACTGCAACTATGATTGATCAATTTCTTACGACTTACATTACAACTCTATTGTTGTTGAGTTTATATTTCTTTACTTATCTCGTATAGCTAATACATATATCTTTGTAACATTTTAGTCATACGTCAGCAATAACCCAGGTAGCAAGCACATGTCATTTTGTCGTTTTAAATTGGTCAGTCATTGACCACTTCTGACGTCATAAGTTGACGTTTTTATGGCGTAAAAATGACGGTCTAATGTCACAAACTTTTGACGTCATGAAACGTACCGTATTTCTTACCACATTTACGCCTTAAATTATTATGCTAATAAAAAGCCGTCATGGAATGACGACTTTTTATTAGCATAATAATTTAAGGCGTAAATGTGGTAAGAAATAGCCCCAATAAGTAGCAAAATGACGTCATTATAATGCCGAGTACACTTTACATTAGAAGAATATACTTAAATTATGACACTTTACTCTTAACAGCCTCTGTTTGCCAGCTTTACATAATTCTCTGACTACAACTTACATGCGAGATAGAGGACATCGCGGTGCGTCACATAGCGATAAATTAAGGAATTAAATTAGGACGTCTTCAAGACGTCTTAAAGACGTCTTTAAAATATAATATCTTTATTTGGTTTAAGAACCCATACAGCACCGATAGATTGCAAAAACATTACAACAATCTTTCATCGCAATATTGCAATATTGCAAATTTACTGCAAAATGTTGCTACATCATTGCTGTTGAATTGCAGCAATGTTAAAATGTCCGCTTTTTGGAAGATTGCAACAAAATATTACAACAATATTGCAATGTTATGAGTTTGCAATAATGCATTGTTATTGCAACCATAAACTAATGTTGCATATACAGGTATACAAATGTAAATAAATCTACGTCTACGTAGCGAAGCCGGCGCCTGCTATACACGCACACATGTATTGCGCAGAGCGTTTGGCGCAGAAATTTAAGCCAATGATTTAATAAAATTATTGATTATCGTTAACATCTTTTATTGTACAATATTGCAAAAAATTATTTTATTACAGTATTATACCCAGCAAATACCAAGTTACAGTTATATAATTGTTAGTTGTAATTTTCCACTCAACAATATAATTGTTATAATACACGTATTATATTTTTGAGTGGGAAATTACAACTAACAATTATATAGCTGTAACTTGGTGTTTGCTGGGTATATGTATATTACAATATATAAATTATAGAATTTGGATTACATGCAATATTTCCGAAATATTAATGTCATGTTGCTACAAGTGTGCTGGAATTTTGTACACCTATATCTCTGCAATGTCTTTATAATGTTGCATTGCAACTTGCAACATTGCAACGTTGCTGCAATATAATTGCAATAATCTGTGCTGTATGGGAAATGATGTCTTATAAATGTCCATTATTAGTCGCTGACGTCATAGACCAAAAAATATTCAATATTTGGGCACTTACATTTACAACCTCTTAAGTATAATATTAATTAACCACGATACAAAATTATACCCCTACAGTACAAAATATTACTAAAATATTGCATAAATATTTCAATATTGCGCCATATTACAAATATTGCAGCAATATTGTGCAAATATAATGTTATTATTTTATTGGAGACATTGCAAAATATTACTGCTATATTATAATGCAATCACATAGTTCTTTCATTTACCACTATGCGCAAGCTGAACTATCAAGAGACACGGTAGTGTCTCGCGACCAGTTAAGGGCGTAGCGGAGACACCGTGTATCTTAACGCGAGTCGGACATTTGAGTCTTTATAATATTTCGAATCCTCAATAATGGCTGAAGCAATCGAGTTTATACTAGACTTAATCGATAGATTGAGTTCGAATTATATAATAAAAGTGTCTTTATTTCTGCTCTACGTGATTTGTAAGCAGAGATATATAAATGCAAAGTCGAAATATGAAAAATTTCTATTAAGAAACGTCCCCGTCATCATTATCATCATTATCATCATCATTATCATCATCGACCACGTATACATAGTAGTATCGTGCTACACGTATTCACACGTATACAACACATGCGCACACATATATCACACGTACACAACACATGCAAGATGCATGTAGTGGTAATTTTGTCCATCTCGCACGTTTTACAACAGATGGCGATAGTGGCGCTCCGCCATATCGGCAGCGTGCGGGGTTATGTTGGCTAACTCTCTCTCTCTCTCCCTCTCTCTCTCTCTCTCTCTCTCTCTTTCTCACACACACACGCACACACACACACACTCTCTCATTCTCACTCACTCACTCACTGTTCGTCTTGTGTACTTATTTAGTACATTCATGATTAAACATCTATATGCATTAATGTGAAATTTACTTACAATTAGTTTACTTGAAATATTCAATCTCTAAAGTGTTTATCTTATAAGATAGACAAAAAAATCTGAGTAAATAATGAGAAAAAAAAACAAGGATTATTATTGTCATAATTTTTTATCAATTAAGTACTCTCAACTATCCAATAATTAAATAAATACGTACAAATGTGCGCGCGTGTACACACATACACATATTGATATTAAAGAGATTGAAAGAGAGGAAGGAGAAGATAAAAATTTAAATATTCACATATATTTTCAAATATTATATATGAATTTATAGTTTACATATCTAATTAATAATGAATTTCTAATTATATTAAACATATCAAAATAAAGACATACATGTATTTATCAAATGAATAAAATTATTGAATACAGACTTAAAGAATTTATTAAACATAGACTTAAAAAATTAATTAATTAAACATATTCCAAATTTAGAAAAAATAAACTTTATTTATATATGCAACAGCTTTTTAAACTAAATTTTGAAATTCTATTTTATATTAGACAATTATCTCAATCAACATCTACGTCCACATTAGCTGCACTGCAGACTACCTCTACAGCCACATTATCTGCTCCGCGGATATAGCGTTATGCCAATACGATACATTACATGTACTTACTTACTTGCCTTTACTGTACCAACTCTTGTTCTTTCCACGTAATCATGTTTTTACAGTTATCGTTTGCTGTATATCTTCCAGCAAACTTTATTTCGTGTGAAGTGTATTTAATTAATTAAATCTCTGCGAAAGATTGAGAAGATGAAGGGATAATTCAAACTATGAAGACATGGTTACATGGAAAAGACAAGAGTTGATACAATAATAAAGACATACATGTATTTGTATCCTGCTGGCATAAGGTTATAGAAGTTGATTGAGATTGAAAAATAATAATGAAAATAATAAAAAAAATAAAGACACATGTATTTGTATCGTGCTGGCATAAAGTTATAACAGTTGATTGAGATTGAAAAATAATAATAAAAATAATTAAAAAAAGGAAATATTCAATCATCATTTAAAAGCATATTTGAAATCTGTAGAATAAACAGTTTTTGCAAAAAATGTGGAGCATTTGAGCTCTAGTAAGTCTAAAAATAAATGCAAACATCAATTAATAATAACTGATGTTATATATATATTATATATATAAACCAATTTGTTGCAATATTCACTATAAAAGGTTGTAAAGGTAAGATGGCTAAAAGTGAATAATTTAAAAGATAGTTAACATAATTTTACATAAACTGAAATATTTCATAGAATAAAATATTTGTAATATTTCGAAGTTTATGTAAGATTATGTAAAAATTATACCTTTACAACTTTTTATAGTAAATATTGCGAGTTAAATCGATTTATATGAGAAAAATTAAGGTAATTCTATTTTGAAAATATAAGTGACCTTTAAATAACCTTGAAAATCGCCGTTTAGGAAAAAGTCTGTGTCAACTTTTTCTTTTTCGAAATCCTGCAACTTTTATCTAAATTTAATAGAAAATGTATAAAAAATGCTCGACATTAGTACACACACACACACACACACATATACACACACACACACACATATACACACACACACACACACATATGGGTAAATTTATATAAATAGGGTGCTTTAGGAGGAATGATCAGGATTCTAGGATATGATTGTACACATCATTTTAAGCAAAGAAGTTTAGATAAACATGTTTAATAATTGTTCTATTCCGGTCATAAAAATATACAAAAATGAATGATATAATCTCTAAAAACTCACCTTTAAAAAAAGGTAAAAAAAGGCGACCAGTTAAGGGCACGCCATTAACAAAAATTATCCATTGCAAACCCATGTAGAATCCTATCCTATTGCAAACCCATGTAGAATCCTATGAAAAATTAATCATTGCAAACCCATGTAGAATCCTAGGCAAAATTAACCATTGCAAACCCATGTAGAATCGTACCCATTGCAAACCTATGTAGAATCCTATGAAAAATTAACCATTGCAAACTCATGTAGAATCCTATGAAAAATTAACCATTGCAAACTCATGTAGAATTGTATTAAAAATTATCCATTGCAAACTTATGTAGAATCCTACATTGCAAACCCATGTACAATAGAATTGTATGAAAAATTATCGATTATAAACCCATGTACAATCGTAACAAAAGTAATGAAATAAAAAAAAAATTGCGCCAAGTGAAAGTAGAAACTTGTACCAGTGGAAAATTAAAGTTGCAGACATATATAGAGTCGTATAATGAATCAGTAAAAATTTAAATTTGCAAATGTAGAATCGTACCATAAAAAAGCTTATCTTTTAAAAAAAAAGATAAACAAGATGCCAAGTCCATGCGCCATGTGAAAAATAAATAAAAAAATTTTAGTTAAAAAAACTGGGAGCGCTGCTAAATAATATTCTAACAATATTAAAATTAAATTGTTACTTTTAAACTCATTACAGTTAAAATATGTTTTGTGTTTAAATTAATTAATGTTACTTTAAGGTGCATTGTAATTTTGAAACTTAGCAGCGCGCCCAGTTTTTTTAACTAAAATTTTTTTATTTCTTTTTCACATGGCGCATGGACTTGGCATCTTGTTTATCTTTTTTTTTAAAAGATAAGTTTTTTTATGGTACGATTCTACATTTGCAAATTTAAATTTTTACTGATTTATTATACGACTCTATATATGTCTGCAACTTTAATTTTCCACTGGTACAAGTTTCTACTTTCACTTGGCGCAATTTTTTTTTTATTTCATTACTTTTGTTACGATTGTACATGGGTTTATAATCGATAATTTTTCATACAATTCTATTGTACATGGGTTTGCAATGTAGGATTCTACATAAGTTTGCAATGGATAATTTTTAATACAATTCTACATGGGTTTGCAATGGTTAATTTTTCATAGGATTCTACATGAGTTTGCAATGGTTAATTTTTCATAGGATTCTACATAGGTTTGCAATGGGTACGATTCTACATGGGTTTGCAATGGTTAATTTTGCCTAGGATTCTACATGGGTTTGCAATGATTAATTTTTCATAGGATTCTACATGGGTTTGCAATAGGATAGGATTCTACATGAGTTTGCAATGGATAATTTTTGTTAATGGCGTGCCCTTAACTGGTCGCCTTTTTTTACCTTTTTTTAAAGGTGAGTTTTTAGAGATTATCTAACTCACATTAAGTTTTAGTCCCGAGAATTATATAAAGCATGCAAAAAGTAGCAATAACAATCAACACTTTATCAATTTAATTTTTTCTGATACGATCCTATTAATAGAGGAAACTCAAATATTAAATTGGTTGCTCAGAAATCAGACAAATAAATGTCTGAATAAATAAAAAAAATAAAAAAATAAATATTCTGCAATATTTTATAAATATTATATTCACCTTTGTAGAAATAAATCAGTATCATTGCAGAAATGTTGCATAATATAGTTTGAGGGCGGACATATCTATATTGGCAAGCTTTCAGGAATATTGCATGCAATATTTCAATCTTGCAAAACAATATTTTTGCAATATTCCGTCAATATTTCGTGCTGTAGGGGTATATATATCATGTACATATATTAACACAGAATTACAACGTCGAAACAGCAATTATAGAAAACAATAGGTCCCCAGCAAACACCGATATATAATTGTTACATTGCTATAATAAAACGGAATATAACAGGTAATATAACGTGTACGTTACATGTAACATCCATGTTAATTGTAATTTCCCATTCATAGATGTAACATTTTAATATAACATATATTACATTGTAGTTATATTGTAATTATATACCAAATAGCACATTGATGTATTGATAAGTCAGTGCTATCTTGGAATATAATGACAATATAACTACAATGTAATATATGTAATATTAAAAATGTTACATCTATGAGTGGGAAATTACAACTAACATATACGTTACATGTAACATGCTTAAGTATATAACATTTATATACTGTGTTTGCTGGGTCTGTTCGTTTTGGCTACACTGGCTACACTAGTTCAGAAGTTTTATTAAGATTTAAATATAACGTCAGTTTAAGACTTAAATATGACATCACAATAGGTTTGTTCGCGTCACATGCTCCAATGTACACCAGAGAGCACTTGGATCACAGATAAGATGGCGGTTGGATCAGATGGGTTTATGTGCACCAACGCTCAGTGACACGAACGGATTTGAGCACTCCCTTCCCTTCCAATCGCACATCGTACATCATTGACCGATTAGGTTAGGTTTTGACAACATGGATCGCCTAGGTTTTTTTGACGGTTTTCGCATTATAATAATAAATAATATTAATGATGACGTTTTTGCAGAAAATCCTGTACCTTTGGCAGGAATTGGTGAATTGTTAGAAGACAATGGGAACGACGATGAAATAGAAAGTGAGTATTAATGATAAAGATGTGACGTTTCTAATTTTGGTGTAATCTCTAATAATCTTGTAATTTTAAATTCATCTTTCCTTAAGTAGTTTGTGCATTTTTATTGAATTTTATATAATTTGTATTTGCAGATATTGCCATTAACGCAATCGTTGAAATTGCAGAAGGTTTCGTTCAAAGAATACATAGGACATGCATAACCAATTACATTGAAAATACAGTGCCTATGTATACAGATAGAGAATTTGTTATGCATTTTCGTTTGAAAAGAACGCTTTTTATGAGTATGGTAGAGAAATTTATAGCGTTTTCGATTGGGAAAAAGTTAGTGCGCACCAGTGCGCACTCAGTTCACACGAACACTGGACAAGTTCCATGGGTTGCACTGAATAGTGCAGGTGAAAAAGAACACGCCGAAATTTTCAGTGCCACTTGAGTTGACTAGATTCCGGGAAGAACAAAAAAGTAACCTCGACATCTTGTGTTCAGTTAAGTAAGGATTTTTATTATATGTAATTAAATATAGAATATGATCAAGAATATCACGTATGACAAATATAAAAATTATTATTATTTAGTATAAAAATGCTATTACATTAAGTACATTAATTATATTTTAAAAAAGAGTACAGGTTTGATGTTTATATAAAAAGATATAACACTTACGGTGTCATTATCCATTTTTTTTTACACATTCTACATAATTTACAGTTTTTGGAATTATTCTTCTAGTTCGAAGAGTTGTAATTATTTCTTCTTGCTCGCTTGAACTAGAAGAAGATTCCAAAAATGTCTCCAAAATATTAAAGAGAGCCAAATCCGAATTGCTCATTATGTCGAATTTTCGTTCAAAAGAATGCCCTACTGCTTGCATGCATCCAGTGCACTGAACTGGCACCGTCAAAATATCTCGTGCCACTTAGTGCGCACTGAGTGCGCACTATGCGAGTGTTGTGCGTTCAAACGAACACGCAACACTAGCCAAGTGCGCATTGGCACTACCAATCGAACACGCGCCTGACATTCAGTGCAGCCAGTGCACCCCAATCGAAAACGCTATTAATCATTGGCCATATTTTAGAAATTTAGGAGGTAAGTATTGATTTTTTAAAATTATAGAGTTTTCGATTGGGGTGCACTGGCTGCACTGAATGTCAGGCGCGTGTTCGATTGGTAGTGCCAATGCGCACTTGGCTAGTGTTGCGTGTTCGTTTGAACGCACAACACTCGCATAGTGCGCACTCAGTGCGCACTAAGTGGCACGAGATATTTTGACGGTGCCAGTTCAGTGCACTGGATGCATGCAAGCAGTAGGGCATTCTTTTGAACGAAAATTCGACATAATGAGCAATTCGGATTTGGCTCTCTTTAATATTTTGGAGACATTTTTGGAATCTTCTTCTAGTTCAAGCGAGCAAGAAGAAATAATTACAACTCTTCGAACTAGAAGAATAATTCCAAAAACTGTAAATTATGTAGAATGTGTGAAAAAAATAGATAATGACACCGTAAGTGTTATATCTTTTTATATAAACATCGAACCTATACCCTTTTTTAAAATATAATTAATGTACTTAATCTAATAGCATTTTTATACTGAATAATAATAATTTTTATATTTGTCATACGTGATATTCTTGATCATCTTCTATATTTAATTACATATAATAAAAATCATTACTTAACTGAACACAAGATGTCGAGGTTACTTTTTCGTTCTTCCCGGAATCTAATCAACTCAAGTGGCACTGAAAATTTCGGCGTGTTCTTTTTCACCTGCACTATTCAGTGCAACCCATGGAACTTGTCCAGTGTTCGTATGAACTGAGTGCGCACTGGTGCGCACTAACTTTTTCCCAATCGAAAACGCTATTAGATATGTATACTAAAAATTTTGGACTTTATTTTGAATAAAGTTTGATTAATATTTATATAGGAAATGGAGGATTCAAGCAGTGGATACTGTTTACAGTACACGCTTCACACGCATGCGTGATAAATAGCCCCAAATGCACCACCTTCGAAGGTGAGGCAAATAGAGCGTGCTCCTAATTGCTCCTTAGAGTATGCTCTAACGTGACGCGAACATCTAGTCGCCATCTTGTTTCCGGTGACACGAACGTATTGGAGCGCATTGGAGTGAGAAGGAGCATGTTAGGGCATGCGACGCGAACAAACCTATAAAGTTTGTTTCCGTCGCATGCCCCAAAATGCTCTTTCTTACTCCAATGCGCTCGTATTGGTGCGCTCCTCGAATTGGACCAATACGAGCGCATTGTAAAAAGGAGCAAGTTGGGGCATGCGATGCGAACAAACCTAATAATGTCACATCATGACGTCAATATAAGGTCATACAAAAAATAGGTCATTTTGACGACATATGACCATAAATGACTAATTTGAAACGTTAAAATGACGTGTGCTTGCTACCTGGGAAAATTCCATAAATATATAATTACAAAAGTGAAGCGTATCGTTTATATTAGTTTACAAATTAAAAGAAAAAAAGGTTTTATGGAATATTCTATGACAAATAGTCGATCATTAGAATTTATCAATTTTTATAATTTATTCACCATTGTGTGATTCAAATATTTATTCCGACGATTCATCATATTAACTATTTCATAAATAATATTATTCAATTTCAAATACGTTGATTATAGGGTTCACACATTGGTTAATAGATTCGCACACATTGATTAATAGGTTTGCACACATTGATTATTTCGCATTTATTATTCATATCGCTAGAGTCACGCAAACGGGTAATCTTTCATTCCTCGTGAAGGCTAGTAAGTTCTAGATACGCACTCATAACGTTACATTGGTCGCGTCGCTAGTCCTCAGTCTAGTTAGAACTAGGAGATTCTCTATGCTGGTATTATTGATAATAAATGATAAAACGTCTAATTCTAAGTTAAATTATTAAGTAAAATGGTTGATTATATAGTTTCTCGCAAGGTCCGTAGATGAACGACAAGAGGGGAAGTAAGGTTGTTGCCATAGATATAGAAGACATAGATCGGCCTCTACCGTAGGAGACAGTTGAAAATCTAAAGGACAGAGAGATGATTCCGGGGCTCTCTGTCCTTCTCTTTTTTCGCGTAGTGGGGATTACGTAGGGATGGGTTAAAAAACGGAACGAGCATGTGCGTAGGAGAAGTAGTCGGCATGCAGATTCCCCTCATTTCGTGTACGCTGAACGTCGATATATAGACACAGTAGCATTACATATTAAACAATACTATTTTTATGTTTGTATATTTTTATTGTGTTTACCCATCCCTACGCAGTCCCCACCACGCGAAAAAAGAGAAGGACAGAGAGCCCCGGAATTAAAGTCACTAGATTACAAAGTACCGCAATTAGGAGGAAAAAAGCTGCCATTTCGACTCCACGCAACGCGGCCGTTTCAATTGTATGTATAATCCAATTTTTTGTACGAAAGAAAATAAAATTGTAAATTATATAAAATAATTTTTATTTATGTTTTTTTTCCATTTGCTATGGCCATTTTCATCGCAACACTTCTACTGCTATGACCAGCTGCTTTTTTACATCACTGCTTACTTTTTTTAATGAAAAATGAATTCTTGTGATTACAAAATTTTTTATAAATTTATAACCAATATTATGACACGAAGGAATAAAGTTTATCGAATATTCTTGTAAAAACATGTTATAAAATCATTGACTTTTAATACATTAAAAAGTAAGTTAGTCTCATTTTTCCGAAATAATAGTTCGCACTTATATATTAAATTATATATCTCTACGCTTGGAAATATTAAAATATTTTCTTTATATTCTCTTAACTTTGTATAAAAACTTAGATTATTGTAGCTAGAATTGTTGTTAGAATCATTCGTAGTCACAAGAACATTAAAACAATTAAAAATAAAATCTCGACGGCAATCGGAGCCTGTGCGGATGACATGCACAAAATTAATAAATTAAAATGAGATCTCAAATCAAACTCATTTATTAAATTCTAAACGTTTCGACCCACTTCGGGTCTTCTTCAGTAGCTGCAAATACAAAGATAGAAGATAATCGGTACAATCAGAAAATTATAAAACTCGTATACATACAATCCGCAAATAAATTAAATATCATTCTCCTCCCTATTCAAACCGTCCGGCCGTCGGAGTGTCTCCCTAACGGTGACCATCGTCAGGAAGGAAGCAGAGCAGTGACTCCCTTACCAACACTAATCAACATAGTATAAATTAAACGTAGAACAATTCACAAGAATTAAAAATTAAAACCGGGAAGAACACTCACCCCGACAGCAAAAACAGAGAGAAGACGATGCTACACGTGACACATCACTCTAACGACTGTGCGGTATTCTACCTCGACACAGTCGATACATATATACGCAAAAAACAAATATAAAATAAAATATGAAAATAAAAATAAAAATAAAAACAACTAAACTAATCGGCACTCATGTCAAAAGTCTAACAAAAAAACCCGGCTATGTAAAATCACAAAGCTAGATTTTGGTAAATTTTTCTATTAACAGATCAAGATTCTCGTTTAATTTATCAGTGTCGCTATGTAAATTTAAACTATTCCTCTGACGTTTTATGTGGATCATTTCGGATATCAAACGTTTACCTAAAAAAGGCTCCTCGTCTAAGACTTTTACATCCTCCCAATTAAATTCATGGTTCAATAATCTATGTTCCGATATGACTGATAATTGTGACGCGTTTCTTTTTATGTTGTTGCGATGTTCTTTCATCCTAGTTTCAACAATCTACCCGTCTGCCCTACGTACGACGCATCACAATCCATACAATCAATTTATAAACTACATTATTATGGAGTTCCCTTGGTAACTTATCCT
This sequence comes from Nylanderia fulva, assembly GCF_048542155.1. Classification (NCBI taxonomy): domain Eukaryota; kingdom Metazoa; phylum Arthropoda; class Insecta; order Hymenoptera; family Formicidae; genus Nylanderia; species Nylanderia fulva. The sequence continues at coordinate 10,466 of NW_028190424.1, read as the reverse complement.
TGTGTACTTTAATGAATTTACGGAGACTGTTAATTGCTGTATATGATGAATGACATCCAAATCCCGTGTAATGTCCTCGATTCTCTTCGATACATTATTAATATACGGAATATTAAAGTACGAAACTTTTTTCTGCGTTAGAATCTTGTCATTGCATATATTGCTCTATTGTTATGCAACTTATTATTATAGCGGAAGAACAACTTTTTTAACCGCGCTTGCAAAGTATGAAATATCAAATTGAGAGGATAATTATTAGACAAAAGAACTCCAATCATAGACTCAAAGTTACCTTTATGGAATTTCGGATGAGATAGCCAAAAACTCTATCTATGAGGCTGATAATGGTGCCTTTTTTATAACAGAGAGGATGCTGCGATTCAAAATTTAAATATCTACCTGAATACGTCGGCTTATGAAACAAATCAAACTCAATGCTCCCATTATTTATAATAATGGTGACATCTAAAAAATTCAATCGGTTGTCAACCCCTCCTCCATGGTGAACTGCAATCTGCGATATCGCGTTGGCGGCCCCACCCTCCATGCTTAAAATAGTTTTAAACACTTTCAATTCTTTCCATCCTAGATTGCAGTTCACCATGGAGGAGGGGGTTGACAACCGATTGAATTTTTTAGATGTCACCATTATTATAAATAATGGGAGCATTGAGTTTGATTTGTTTCATAAGCCGACGTATTCAGGTAGATATTTAAATTTTGAATCGCAGCATCCTCTCTGTTATAAAAAAGGCACCATTATCAGCCTCATAGATAGAGTTTTTTGGCTATCTCATCCGAAATTCCATAAAGGTAACTTTGAGTCTATGATTGGAGTTCTTTTGTCTAATAATTATCCTCTCAATTTGATATTTCATACTTTGCAAGCGCGGTTTTAAAAAAGTTGTTCTTCCGCTATAATAATAAGTTGCATAACAATAGAGCAAATATATGCAATGGACAAGATTCTAACGCAGAAGAAAAGTTTCGTACTTTAATATTCCGTATATTAATAATGTATCGAAGAGAATCGAGGACATTACACGGGATTTGGATGTCATTCCATCATATACAGCAATTAACAGTCTCCGTAAATTCATTAAAGTACACAAGGATAAGTTACCAAGGGAACTCCATAATAATGTAGTTTATAAAATTGATTGTATGGATTGTGATGCGTCGTACGTAGGGCAGACGGGTAGATTGTTGAAACTAGGATGAAAGAACATCGCAACAACATAAAAAGAAACGCGTCACAATTATCAGTCATATCGGAACATAGATTATTGAACCATGAATTTAATTGGGAGGATTGTAAAAGTCTTAGACGAGGAGCCTTTTTTAGGTAAACGTTTGATATCCGAAATGATCCACATAAAACGTCAGAGGAATAGTTTTAAATTTACATAGCGACACTGATAAATTAAACGAGAATCTTGATCTGTTAATAGAAAAATTTACCAAAATCTAGCTTTGTGATTTTACATAGCCGGGTTTTTTTGTTAGACTTTTGACATGAGTGCCGATTAGTTTAGTTGTTTTTATTTTTATTTTTATTTTCATATTTATTTTTTATATTTGTTTTTTGCGTATATATGTATCGACTGTGTCGAGGTAGAATACCGCACAGTCGTTAGAGTGATGTGTCACGTGTAGCATCGTCTTCTCTCTGTTTTTGCTGTCGGGGTGAGTGTTCTTCCCGGTTTTTAATTTTTAATTCTTGTGAATTGTTCTACGTTTAATTTATACTATGTTGATTAGTGTTGGTAAGGGAGTCACTGCTCTGCTTCCTTCCTGACGATGGTCACCGTTAGGGAGACACTCCGACGGCCGGACGGTTTGAATAGGGAGGGAGAATGATATTTAATTTATTTGCGGATTGTATGTATACGAGTTTTATAATTTTCTGATTGTACCGATTATCTTCTATCTTTGTATTTTGCAGCTACTGAAGAAGACCCGAAGTGGGTCGAAACGTTTAGAATTTAATAAATGAGTTTGATTTGAGATCTCATTTTAATTTATTAATTTTGTGCATGTCATCCGCACAGGCTCCGATTGCCGTCGAGATTTTATTTTTATTGTAACACAATAATTCGAGCCGAGATTAACAGGTTTTTTTTATATTAAAACAATTATTGCAATGTGTAAAATTTTTCTGTATTTTAAATAATAATGCACCTATTAAATAATATAATGCAGCTTGAACTGTATATTTAAATCAGTTTCTTTTTCATTTCCAAGCAATAATTGATATATATTTATATCCCATAAATTTTTATTGCTCTGCAGACATCTCTCTTCTGCAGAGGAATTTCTAGAATCTAATTGTTTTATTTCATTACAATAAGTAATAAGATCATTAGAGTCAATAACAGAATAGTACTACAATTAATATTTGCCTGATATTGTGATAAACAACAAGTCTAAAGTATCTCTTCCAATTAATTGAAGCCATTCATGCCTTCTTTCTTTATTTTTCGGAACACGAAATAACCGAAATCCTCTTTCGCTGCGATTATTGCAGTCTTTAACACAACAACCTGGCATCTGGTACCTCTTATTTCTCTTCATGTGCGAAGAAGATTATAACAGGTTATAAAGACTGCACTTAAAGTAGAGATGATTTACACAATGTATACACTATCTACACTTTTCGACACCATCTTGACTCCCATGTATCTTATGAATTGCGTTACTTTGTAATCTAGTGACTTTACCCGGAATCATCTCTTGTCCTTTAATTCTTTCAACGCTGCCTCCTATGGTAGGGGCCCCCGATCTATGTTTCCTATATCTATGGTCATCGCATTCATTGTTTCAGGCTTTGCGCTCTAAAATGGCGCCGCCAATCCAGCCACCGGACAGTTGTTCAACTATAGTTTTTTTTCACTAAAGCGGGGAGCACACACTTTTGCATAAGCGCATAAGATATGCATAAGAAATTTGATTGGTTGAATTTTTTATGCATACATTTATAGACCAATCAAGATTCTTATGCTATACGCTTATGCGCCTATGCCAAAGTGTGTGCTCCCCGCTTAACACTTCGTACGACACACCGACATAAGCGGGGAGCACACATTCTTGCATAAGCGATAAGTATATGCATAAGAAATTCGATGGTTGGAATTTCTTGTGCATACGTTATAGACCAATCAAGATTTTTTATGCTTACGCTTATGCGCCTATGCAAAAGTGTGTGCTCTCCACTTTAAAACGTACTCTATGTATTCTACGCGCTTCATGCGTAATTCGGAACGCACCCTATATATATGGGTTTGAAGACACCACCAACTTCCTTTACCCGAAGAAAACAACAAAAAAAAATAAAATAAAAGATAATATATAATAGTTGCCGGTGACGCTGAGAAAAAAGAAAAAAATATCTTATGTGTGCATCATCTCTCAGCTTTACTGTTTACGTTATGGTTTAGTAAATAAAAAATAAATAGATGAAGGAAGAAGACTATTAAGCCTGTTCTATAATTGCGTAACAACGTATGTTGTAAGTAGTTGTATCGTAAAAGCACGTTTTTAAACTATTACTACCATTGCAAACGGTAATAATAGTTTATTTAAACCATTACTACCGTTTACAAAGCGATAGTAATAGTTTTTAAAAATGCTTTTTTACGATAACGTACAATCATACTTACAACTAAGTTTACGCAATTGTAGAACAGGCTTTACAATGCGGAGCTCCGAACAAGATATTAATCACGTCCTCTGGAATATGTCCTCTACTCCTCCTCACCGTTCACGCTATTACAATCTATTGAATTCTCAATTAAAAAACCTTATGACATCATTGATTAGGGTGCGTTCCGTTATGAACTGCAAGAATTACTGGCACTATGACGTCATGCAAGTGTACTGTTGAACAGCGTTCCTTTTTAATTTTGTTGCCACTTTAACTATGCAAAATAGTTTTAAAGGAACGCACTACAGTACGCTTTAGCAGATTTTTTAACAAAAACCCTTTTCGCTAAAAATATAAAGAAAAAAAATTTTGGGGTTTTAAATGGATAATACCTTATTGATTAATTAATAAAATTTTTAAACGAAAAAAATATTTTTCGAGGAGCATAAAATTGAAGCTTTTTGGAAATGGAATTAAAAAATGAAATGGGACGAAAAAATTTAAAAAATACCTGAAAAAATGAAAAAAATTACGTTAAAAATATTTTATCTTTAAAATTTTTAGTAGGGAAATTTTAAAAAGGTATTCCCCTCGTACACATGGGGGTTTACCCCATTTGATTAGGGGAGTGCTTTACCTCCCCCGGGTTTCGAAAATGAAGGGGGAAAAAACTAAAAATTTTAAGACGTTTTTTTCCCCTGATAGTATTTTCGCATTTGCACGATCTATATGGGAAAACCATGGTAGTACTGTCGGGATTTTCAGTGCTAAGGGAAAAGCCCCTATATCGGAAGCATTTTGTACTGCCCGTACTTGAGGCAAAGGGAAAAGCCCCCTAAAAAAACCCCCCCAAATTTTTTCCATATAGCATTTTTTTCCCCAAAAAACAAAAATTAAAATATAGTGTTTTCCCAAGGGGCAAAATTTATTTAAATATTTGCCAAGCCCCGACACCATAAAAAAAGGGGGAAACCCGGGGGAATTTAAAATATGGGCTTTCCCCCTTGCCATAAAAAAAAAAAAAGAAAAATTTTTCATAAATAAAAAAAATTGAAAAAAGATTTTTTTTCAAAAAATAAAAAACTTTAAAAAAGACATTTTTAAAAAAAAAAATTTAAAATTTTTTTTTTTTACGGGAGATATAAAAAAAAAAATTTTGGTGAAAAAAAAAAAAAGGGGTTTGGGGGAGGATTTATAACGCAAGTAAGGTTATCCCTTTTTTTGGTCGAAAAAAAACAAAATTTTAAAAAAAAGGGGGAACCCTTAAAACCAAAGATAAATGAATTTTTTTCGGGCACAAAAAAATTTTTGTATCTTTTTTGGGGAAAAACCCCTTAAAAAGGGGTTTTCGCATTACTTTTTGGGGGATGCGGGAAAAAAATACATTTTAAAACCAAGGGGGTTTTTAAATTTTTTTTTAAAAGGAAAAGAAAAAAAAAAGGGCCCCAAATTTATTTTTGGGGTTAATTTTGGGAAAACCAAAAAAAACAAAAAAATTTTTTTAACTTTTTTTGGCTAAAAAAAAATTACTTTGATAATATAGGGGGAAAAGATTTTGTGTTTTAAAAGTTTTAAAAAAATGATAGAAAAAAAAAAAAAGGGAACAAAAAAAAAAAAAATTTTAAAAGTGATTAAAAAAAAAGTTTAATTTTTTCCCTATTTAAAAAAAAAATTTAAAAAAGGGGTTAAAAAGCATTTTAAATTGGGGATAAATTTTTTACAAAAAAAAAAATTTAAAAAAGGGGGGGAAAAAAATTTAAAAATGAAAACAAAAAAAATAAAAAAAAGGCCAAATTTATCGAGTGAATTTCCGAGATGTTTTTTTAAAAAAAACCTTTTAAAACAGAAAAAATTAAAAAAACTACAGTCTTTTTTAAAAAACAAACGAAAATTTTACAATAATTCTATAAACGTTTCGACCAAAGGGGTTTTTTTCGTTAATTATTGAAATATAAATTTTAAAATTTTCAAAAATAATAATAAAAATTTTTAAATTTTTTTTTTTCCAAAAAAAAGATTTTTTGAGAAAATTAAGGGTTTGTTTCAATTTTTCCCCCCCAAACCCCAATGTTCCCCTCGATAGTCCCTGATTTTGTTCGATCTGGATAGTTTTTTTTTTAAAAATATGGGGAAAAAACCCCCTTCCCCGTAGGGTGTTTTTAAAAAAAAATTGATAAAGGGGGGCCCCAAAAATAATATGTATCCCCAAAAATTTTGGTTTTGGGTAGCCCCCCCTTCATCGTTTTTTTTAAAAAATTTTTTGTCTTTTTAAAATTTAATTAAGGACCCCCAAAAAAACCCAAACCCCAAAAAATACGAAAGACAGTCTTTTTTTAATTTTTCTATTTGTCGGAGAGCGTGCGTTTTTAATATGATCTAATATCTATGTTTTTCTTTAACCCCCCCCTATTTGTCCTATTATTTTTTCTTTTTCGAATAATCCAAAATATCAAAATAAAACCCCCAAAGAAATTTCAGTTTTTTTTTAAAATTTTGTCCTTTTTTTTTTCCCGGAAAATTTTTTTCCCCGAAAAGGTTTTTTAAATAAAAATTTTTTTTCTTTCCCCCAAATGATTTTAAAACTTTCCCCCCCAAAATTTAAAAAAGTAGAGGTTCATTTTAGGGGTTCAAAAATTACTGAATGTTTCGTTTTTTTTCCAATCAAATATTTTTTTTATTTTTTTAAAAAATTGGCTCAAAAATTTTGCCTTTTTTTTCCCCTAAAAGGCTTTAAAAATTTATTGAAAATTTTTTTAAAAAAAACCCCAAAATTCGAATTTTTTTTGGTTTTTTTATTTTTATTTTCTGCGCTTTAAAAATTTTATCCAGTTTTTTGAGAATTTTTTAACCCCCCAAAAAATTTTTTTTTTTTAACCGGGGAAAACCCCAAAAAAATTTTGGGGGCCCATTTATAGGGAAAGGGGACAAAGAATTTTTTTTGCCCGATTTTTTTTCCATATTTTTTGTTCTTTTTTTTTGGGGGGCCCGGGTTCTCAAAAATCCCCCCCTTTAGAAAAAAAATTGTTTTCCGGGGATGTTTAATTTTTTTAAAAAACTTTTAAAAGGGGGAAACCCCTTTGTTTCTGAGTATTTTAAAAAAAACCCCAAAAATTTTTTTTAAAAAAAATAGGGAGGGGGTTTTTAAAATAGAAACGGTTAAAAGGGTTTAATTATTATTCCTTTTTTGGGGATAATGGGGGGTTTTTGAATAAAATGTTTAACGCCCTTCCTAAAAAGGGGGTTTCTTTTGCCCCCAAGTCTTTTATATTTTTTGTTTTTAAAAAATTTTTTTTAAGTAAAATCTAAAATTTTTTTCAAGCTATTTTAACCTCTTGGGGGGCCCGAAAAAATTTAAAAGTCTTTCATTTTTATTTTTAAAAAATTTACCCCCAATTTCTGGGGCATTAGTTTTGGGGGGGGGGCCCCTTTTATTTTTTTCCAAAACCCCCAAAAATAAAAAAAATTTTTCCCAAAATTCAAGGGTTTGGGGAACTGCCCCCTCAAGTTTTTGAAAAAAAAGGGTTTAAAAAAAATTTGGGGGGAAAAGGGTGACCCCATAGGGGCCCCAAAAACGTCGGTTTTAAATTATTATAAAATGTAAAAAATGTAGAATCAATATGAATTTTTTCCCCCCCAAAAATTTTTTTTTTCGGTTTTTTAGTATTTTTCCCAAAAGTAATCCCATTATCGTTAATACCGTCAATCGCAAGACCAGAGGAACGTCGTAAAAAAAGCCCCAATCCCAAGGAAAAAAAACCCCCTCATTCTATCAAACTTTTTTCCCGAAAAATTGCTGTACAAATAAAATATTATTAATAGACTTTTCGTTGGGTAGGAGGTTGTAAGGTGTTTTTTAAAAAAAGAAAACCACGAGTATGAAACGTATCAACCGATTTAAAAATATGATTTTTAAATGGGTAGTTTTCCTTATGGATTTTAAAGGTTTAAACCAATTTTTCGCTTTTGGAAGGAAGGGGAAACATACAAAGAAATTTTTAATATTCGTTTTTTGAAAAAAATCTTCCTTAAGCCCTTCTTAAAAAAAATCTTCAAAAACTTCTCTATTTTTTGCACGGATTTTTTTTAAAAAAATTTTTAAAATAAAATTTTTAAAAAAAAAACCGTTTTAAAAAAATAGAGAACGATTTTAAGATTTGTTGGGGAAAAGATGGCTTGGAAGATTATATTCCAAAAAAGAAAATTATAAAATTCCGGGTTTTAGTGATTTCTCCCCTTCCAAAAAACGTATGGTTACCAAAATTTAAAAAGGAAAAAAATCCGTTAGAATCATGTTTCATCGGTTTATTAAAAATTATACTCGCTGGCTTCGTTTTTTTCAACACCATTTCGAAAAGCCCCCCAAGCGAAAAGTCATATTAATAATAGTTTTGATTTGTACAGAAAATGTCTCGGTTAAAAAAATTTATGAGAATGATTTTTTTGGATGTTTTTCCCTTTGGGGGTTTTTTTGGGTTTTTTTTTTTGTTTACGAACGTTTCCCCTGGTTTTTCGAGGGGCGGTTTTAAAGAAGATGGGATTACATTGGAATAATAATAAAAAACCGAAAAAAGAATTTTTGGGGGGGGGATTTAAAAACATATTTGGGCTTTAAAATTTTTCATTTTTGGGCATTAATTTTTAAACAGACGTTTTGGGGCCCCCTTGGGGGGCCCCTTTCACCAAAAATTGCAGGGCCCGGTTTTTGCAAAATCTTTAGGGGGGAACAAAATTCCCCCCAAAGGGGGTTGGGAATTGGGGAAAAGTTTTTTTTTTTTATTTTTTCGTATGTGGTTTACTTTAAAAAAGTGGCCACCCTAGACTTATGGAACCCAGTTGTGGAATTTTTTTTTTAACAACTTTTTTGAAAAGACTTTAAAATTTACGGCCCCAACAAGAGGTTAAATTTTTGTTGGGAAATTTTTTGATTTACACTTAAAAATTTTTAATAACAAAAAATATATAGACGGGGTTTTTTCAAAAAAGGGGAAACCTTTTCCCGGGGAAAGGGTTTTCATTTTTTTTCCCAAACCCCCCTTTCCCCCAAAAAAGGAAAATATATAAAAATTTTTAGGAAAAGATGCTTTGCTTTTCACATCCAAATATTTTTAAAAAAAAAATTTGGGGTTAATTATTAATTATCCGAAGCAATGGGGACCCTTTTTTGATCTGATTTTTAACAAAATTAATCATCGGGGAAAAACAACCCCTATTAAGGGGAGGGGGTTTTAGAGAGGGCAGGGGGCCCAAAATAGAAAGAAAAAAAAAAGTATGGAAAGACTCGGGGCAAAAAAAAAATTTTTTGTCATTTTCCCTTTTTTAGATGGGATCTCAGAAAAAAATTGTTTCCCCGGGTTTTAAAAAAAAAAAAATTTTATGGTTTGGGGATAGAGGTTTTTAACAAACGGGATTTAAAATTATTAAAGCGCAGAAAGATTTAAAAAATTTCATCCATTTCATTTTGAATTTTGGTTTTTTAAGATCGGTTTTCAATAATTTTAATGCCCTCTTTTGTAGGCCAAAAAAAGAGGCAATTGCAGGGCGGGGAATGAAAAAAAAAATAAAAAAACAAAATTAAGGGAATCAAGAAACATTCAGTAATTTCTGAACAAATAAAAAATGAACATCATTTCTTTTTAAATTTGGGGCAAGTTAAAATCTGGGGCAAAAGAAAAAAATTTTTTAAAAGAATCATTTTTTGAGATGGCCCACTATCAAGGAACAAAAAAATGGACTAAATTTAAACAAAGATACTGAGGTTTCTTAGCGAGTCGTATTTTGATTTTTGGATATATTGCGAACAAGAAAATTTAAAATAGGAAAAAAGGAACATTAACGAGTAAAAAAATAGATATTTGTCAAAATAAACACGCACGCCCCGAACAAAGGGAGAGTTTTTAAAAAGAGCTGTGTTTTTTGTATTGTTGGTTTTGGGGGTCATCCTTAATAATAATTTAAAAAGTGCCAAAAATTTTCAAGAAGAACGAGATTTGGTAAGATACTACCCAATTTTTTGGGGGGAAAATTTATAATTTGGAATTTCGTTTAAACGGTAATTTTTTTTAATCGCAAGGGCCTACGGGAAAAGGGTTAATTTTTTCGCATATTTAAAGATTGAAAACTATCCCAGATCGAACAAAATAAGGGATCCTTTTCGGGGGCGAAAATTTTTTGGAAAGGGGCGGATTTAAAAACGCGTTAATTGCCCCAAAAACTCTTGATTTTGAATAAATATAATTTAAAAATTTCGAAAATTATGTGAATGTAAGAATTTATATTTCAATAATTATACTGAAGAAGACCGCGTGCGGGCCCAAAAAAGTTTATGAATGATTGTAATTTGGGGTTGTTTTAATATAATGACTGTAGTTTTATAATTTATTTCATGTAATTTAAAAGGGGTTGACTGGAACATCTCGAATTCAGTCGGTAAGTTGGGGCCTATATTTATACTTGTTTTCAAATACGAGCGACCCAAATTTTATTTAATTTTTTTTTAAAAATGGGAAAGTGTACCTGTTTGTAAAGATAGTATACAATAATAAAAAAAAAAATTTGAGAAAATAAAAAAAATAAAAAAGAATTAGAGAAAAAAAAATGTTTTTAAAAAATTAAAAAGAAAATATTATTTTATTAAAGAAAATATATTGTTAGGATATAAAATATATAAAAATATTAAAAATATTGAAAAAAAAATTTTATTTTAAATTTAAATTTGGGTTTAAAAAAATTTTTAAAACAATTGAAAAGAAGATATGAAAGAATTAAAATTGAAAAATAAAAAGTAATAACAAAATTGTTATTGATTTTGTAAAGGTATGGTATA